>NC_060951.1:1751061-1891057 GCF_022045245.1 Lucilia cuprina | reverse complement strand
AGATCAAACCTTAATAAATTTGTACAGCTTTTCTTATTTATTTACATTTTTATGTAAAAGATGCCGACTACTGGGTGATGCCGACATTAGGTGCATTTACCCTATAAAACATTGGGAAAATCCATGGCTGACTGACTAGATATTCTGACAAACTAGAATATACTGATTATATAAATCGAACTTTATATAATAAAAAGATTTTCAATTCATGTTTCTATTAGTCCAACAAACGAAGCCGGTATTTGAAAATAGTTTTGAATCCAATTGAAATATTTTTGATATGGAAAAAATCTTCAGTTACTTCAGTTATTATTGCACAAAAACCGGACCTCTAAATGAACTACTTTAAACAAATTAATAAAAAACAAATGGGAACCAAAAAGACTAATAATATTCAAGAACCAACATTAAACTAAAAAGCTAAAAACTAAATACAAATTTTAAAGAATTATTTTAAGGCTTAGGGTGAAAGGACGCTCAGGAAAAAGCTATTTTATCATATCACAATAATTGTTTTTCGTATTTTGCAAACAAAAAAACTTTATGAAAATTTTGAAAATAGAAATTTTTTTAGGTTAGGAGCGCATCTTTTATCACATATGTTTAGAAATTTCAAAAATGTTGCTGCTACACAGCCCACCCTCACAGAATAACTGAAGCCAAAACCAGCAATGGAATGAAAATATTTGAAAAATCTTTAAAATTTCAAATGTTTTAGTTATAAGGCTGGCTGGCACTAAACAAATTGAAAAGAACCCCCACTATAAGAAAATAAAGTTAATGCGCAGAATCTAAAATTCTATAGATTTCAAATACGTATGGCCACTAGGGCAATCAATGCCACAGCCAACCCCTTGAGCCGGAGCAGGGAAGGAAGAATGTTATGGGGTGGTATGCAAATGTCACACATATGATTTTTGAATATTTTATTTCTAAACACATACGGCTACTTTTTCGCATTGACAAATATATGTATGGAAGAAGTGGTCCCACTAAAAATACATACGATAAAACCGACAGCAAAGCTAACCAGCCTTATAGTTCAAGTTCTATGTTGTTGTTGTAATTTCAAACATACTCGATAACACTTTCGTTTTCTTGTTCCTACTAACGGCTGGCCGTTAAATAGGTGCTCAGCAATGTTTAGCAGGCAACATTAGCAGCTGTTATAATGTTTAAAATTAAACTATGAGTAAAAACTTGTTGTTAGAAAGAGTAAAAAAGTGTGTGTATTCAATTGTTTTAGTATCTCTCTCTCCTGCTAATATTTTCTTTGCTATAAACAAGTACTAACAGATGTTGTTTGTTAAAAAAGGTACACACGTATGCAAGTACGTACATATGTTGGTTGTAAGATTTTACCCACTTATCCAACACGTTTGGTACCGTTGTACGACGAGTCCCACATACACTTGTTTCAAGTGCAAGTGTTCTTTTTTCGTACTAATCATGGGGTTCAAGTTTAATGTGAACGTTGATTTTTTTATTTGAAAAAACATTTTTTTCAAACAATTTTTGGAGGTTTTTTTTCTTTTATTATTTTGTTGATAAAGTAGCTTTTTCCAATGTTAAAAAAAAATAATATAAAATTTCTTCTAATTGTATTTGTTGTTTGGTTATTGTGATTTTTTAAGAGAGTACGCGCGCACCGTTGTGTAAAATGGCAATGTCCTTGTATAAAAAACGGTTTTTAATCATGGGCTCTCAGAAAACAATCACAAGTAAAATATCATTATATTTTGCAAATTTACTTTGTCTTATAAGCTTTTTTTCAAATAAACTACATTTAGCTTGTCTATAATAAGAATGAAAGAGATAACAGGTTCAACTGTTAGATATTTTCCACTAGTTAAAGCAGTAAAGAGACAGAGTGTAAAACATCAACAGTAAACGGGAAATACTATAAGTACCTCACATTAAACAAAAAAATCAATTATCTATTTTCTATTAAAATTAAATTAAAAAAAGAATTTTAAATCTTTAAGTATATAAGCTATAAGTACATATACTATATTCATAACTGGCTATATATATAGATCAGACTATATTCTAGACTATAGACTGAACCGACTAGACCATATAATGGACTATAGTAAGACAGCAGACTATAGAGAAGATAATAGTGTTACTATAGACTGAATTATTTGCCAGACTTAAGACTAGATTAGAGACTAAACAATAGACTAGATATTAGCTTTTATAGACTAGTCGTAACTATAAACTAAAGAAAATGGTATCATACACACTAGACTAAAAGAAATATTTGCAAGACTATACACCAGACGATAAACTGAACTGCACACTAGACTATAGACCAGACAGATTACTCAAAATCCACGGGAGGAAAGCAAATTTACACACAATATGCTAATACTTGCAGATTTGGACTATAAATGGGGCTACAGTTTAAGTTCGAAATGGATTACAAAATAAAGCTGCAATAAAACGATACTAAACATGTAATAGAAACACCATTTAAAAAATATTTGAACCATAAATTGAGCAAGAAATATAGATAGAATTTAATTCATATTTCAACTATAAATTGAGCCATGATTTAAGACAAAATTGTAACGATAAAAGTGGAAGTACACAACAAGCGTTTTACGCGGCAACACGTTAAAGGCTTCTGTCAAAAAAAAAAATAGTTAAAAAAGTGTATTTTCATTTATTAAGTTACACATTGTAGTTTGTAAAGCGTTTGCCGCATAAAGTTTAGCAACTTTCAACTTTTGACGCGTCGGCAGCTGATCAGTGTTATATTTTGTTTTGTGTAGGTTAAGATTCAACTAAAATGAAATAAATTTCACCAATAAGAAGAAAAATATTAACAAATAAACAAAAACTTCAAATTTAGAGTTTTTAAACAGTAAAAGTTAAAAAAAAACATTCAGCTTGTAAAGCGCAAAACGTGTTGCCGCCTCTTCCAACTTCCACTTTAATAAGAGTTCTGATTGAGATTAATAATGGAGCTAAACATAAACCCAAATTTGAACTATAAATAGATCCATGATTGAAAAAGAATTTGAACCACAAATTAACCCATAAGACAATTTTAGACCAATAAAATTACGGTAAAGACTATATTGAGAGCTAAGTTTAAAGGTTTCGGCTATGAATATAAAGAACCTAAAGTCAATTTTTGAAGTTGAATGGGATAATTTAAATAGGATTTGAACCAATAACAGATTAATAATTAAACTTAAAATTGTATAATAAAAACGACCGCTGAATTATGATAGGGACAAAATAGCTACGAATAAAGTCAAAGCCGTGAATCCAGCTCGAGCATTTGGGGGGTGGGGTAAATGTTTTTTGTTACTTATTTTTCTCATTTTTATATCTCTCATGAAAAATTTCGATTTAATTCCCTTTTCCCCCGTGGATCCACGCCTGGTTTGGAATAAAGTTTTTAATAAACTCTTACCCTCAATAACACATCTAGTTATTCTCTATCTTAATTTTAAATTGACAGTTTTCATACCAAAAATATTTTAATCGGCAGAATAACTTTCGGTTAAATGATAACCAGAGGTGGAGTTAACGGCGCTTAATGTAATTTAATAATACATTTAATATAATAAAAAAGGAAATTAATTTGCAATTATACTTATCTTTTGTTTTGATATTTTGGCAGCATCTGTAAAAAAAATAAAAACAAACAATAAATAAGTTGTTATTTATTTTATGTTTTCTTGATTTACTACATACATAAAATATACCGTACATTTTCTATCTACCACACACTGTTCTTTACTCTCACTTTATTAATTGTTCTTTTAAGTTCTTTTGAACTCATAGCTCTTTAAAATATTATGTTCTCTGTCTAACATTAATTGATTTATATTTGAAATGTTAATTTAACATGCTATCACTTTCTCTCTTATGTAGAATAAATATCAGCTTATTGAAATTATTAAATATTAAGAAGAATTGTCTGTGTAAATTAGTTTTTTGTTTTTTATTATCTCCCATCACATAACCTCACAATATTTTGGCGGGCGTTGCTCTACAGAAATTATAGCTGTTATACTTAAAAATTGTTGTTGTACTATATATACTTGCAGTTTATTATATTTTTATAAAAACAACATAAAAAGAAAAGAGAAATTTTATAGATGTTGGTGGTGTTAAAAAAGCTGACAGCCTGTTACAAAAGCAACTGGGAAAGGCCCCTGAAATTTGTTGTGTGTTCGATGTTTATTATATAGTTGTTGTTTGTATGCTTTTTAACGACAAAGGTACTTGATTTTTATAAACAAAAAAACTATATTTATAAATATTGATGATCATTGATTTAATGAGTTTTATTTATGAGTAGTAGTGTCAAAAACACATTCCTTCATACCTTCATAGTGTTTAACAGTTTTTTATATCAGTTATTGTTATTCATGAATACCGATTACTTTTTAAAAATACTAGGTTTATAGACAAAACTTTGTACTAAGTAGACTACTCTATAAATCAGATTATAGACAAGACTATATACAAGATTATAGACTAAACTATTGACTAGACTATAAACCAGACTATAGACTAGACTATAGAATATACTATACTAAAGACTGGAATGTAGACTAATATATAGTCGTAGTCTAATATATAGTAGACTAGAATATATACTAGATTGTAGACTAAATTATATACCTATATATAAGACTATAAGCTAGACTATAAACTAGGCTGTAGACTAAACTTTGAAATACACTTTATACTAGAAAGTAGACTACCGACAAGAGTTAGACTATAGACTAGACTATAGACTAGACTATAGACTAGACTAGATTATAGACTAGACTATAGACTAGATTATAGACTAGAATATGGACTAGACTATAGACTAGACTATAGATTAGACTTTAGACTAGACAAGACTATAGATTAGACTATAGACTAGACTATAGACTAGACTATAGACTAGACTATAGACTAGACTATAGACTAGACTATAGACTAGATTATAGATTAGACTATAGACTTGACTATAGACTAGACTATAGACTAGACTATAGACTTGACTATAGACTAGACTATAGACTAGACTATAGACTAGACTATAGACTAGACTATAGACTAGACTATAGACTAGACTATAGACTAGACTATAGACTAGACTATAGACTAGACTATAGACTAGACTATAGACTAGACTATAGACTAGACTATAGACTAGACTATAGACTAGACTATAGACTAGACTATAGACTAGACTATAGACTGATTTAGACTAGACTATAGACTAGACTATAGACTAGACTATAGACTAGACTATGGACTAGACTATAGACTAGACTATAGTCTAGACTATAGACTAGATTATAGATTAGACTATAGACTTGACTATAGACTAGACTATATACTAGACTATAGACTTGACTATAGACTAGACTATAGACTAGACTATAGACTAGACTATAGACTAGACTATAGAGTAGACTATAGACTAGACTATAGACTAGACTATAGACTAGACTATAGACTAGACTATAGACTAGACTGTAGACTAGACTATAGACTTGACTATAGACTAGACTTTAGATTAGACTATAGACTAGACTATAGACTAGACTAGACTATAGACTAGACTATGGACTAAACTATAGACTATACTATAGATTAGACTATAAGTCAGCTAGTCTAGACTATAAACTGGATTAAAGACTAGGTGGGATTATAGACTAGACTAAGTTTAACTGAACAAAAAAGGATTTACTTAATTTCTGATTTAAATAGTCCTTATTACCAGATTTTTTTTTTGAGATTTGATGAAAATTATGTTTACACTATATATTTAATGTCTTAATTGGTTTCACTATAATAAACTGCAGAAATCTCAAATGTTTTTAATTAATTTTCAACTCATGGCATTTTAATGCATGTGTTAAATAATAATTTGCCTCAACAGCACTTTCGTTAAACTATATGACTGACAGTGTGGCAAACTAATCAGACTAAATGTCTGCATTGTATAAGACGACTGATTGGCGGGCTGACTGACTAAATGTCTCACTTTTTGTTACTCTGTTGCCCTTTATTACTATGATGAATGAAGGCATGTCTGTTTGTACTTATGTTATTTTTAATTAACTTTTGCAATGTCAGACTAAAACATCGGTCTCTCACGCCAGCCCGATGCTCCATCACCAAACTCTTGTCAGAGGGAGAGAGAGAGATATGAAGACCACTTTTGCCAATTAGTGAATTTGCTAAATGGAAGTGGAAAAAAATGTGAAAATATGTATATATTTCTTCATTAGTGAAAAAGCATTTCAACCTACGCTTTTAATATGAAAGCTTCTTCGAACCTAGTACATAAACATCTTCTTAATTAAAATCCTGACACAAACATTTCATCTGCACGCGACACATCTACAAACTAACATATATACTAATGAATGCCCTGCGGTAAGCAAACAATTCCAACAATATTCTCCCTTCACACCCCCTCCTCATCATGGCTCTAACTCACAGCAAGCAACAAAATCCAATTTATTTTATTACCACAAAAGCAACAAAAAATGAGGAAAAAAAACAAGAAAAGTTTTAATTGCTTAATTGTTGAGTTGTAGTAGATTAATTTATGTGTGCGCATGTATAAGCATGTTAAACTAACCCCCCTCCACAATTTTTTGGGTGTCAGGAGAAAACAACCCACCAACCAACCTGCCTAACTAACTGACTGCCTGGCTCTCTATGTTTTCAGTAAATTTGTTAGGCCTACTTTTTGAAATATTTTAAAATCCTTTACCACCCATGCCACAGGTCAAAAAGCATGCCATCTCTTTCTATAGCAGACCTTGTTAACAAGCAATTATTTATATGGTCTCAAAACAATCTATTCTTCCATTTTTTTGTGTTCAAAACCCTTTTGGCTAGCTGCAGTACTTGGAATATTGTTTTAAATAATTTGTTCTGAGTGCCAATAAAACGAACTTGTCGGCATAAATTGTTATTTCCTCTATTGTCTCCAGGTTTGTCTGTGTATTAAAAGGTATTTCTTCTTTAGGTTTGGGGTTCGTTAGAGTGGTTTCATTGTGTTGGGCGTTTGTTTTTGTTAATGCCAGTTGGAGCATTACAAAAGAGCACACCCCCACATGTGAAGATTGTTGTACTAATTGATAGAACCGAATGAGGCAAATGTTAGTGGAGATTATAATCGAGATTTTTTAATCGATAAACAAGATGTTTTTAGTGTAAAACCGAAATTTTCTAAATACACTTTGGAACAAATCTTTTAAATCTAATTTTCTAAAGCATGAGCGATTTTTCTAATGAAACTTTTTTTGGAATTCTAGTTAAACTATCTAAAGAAAATTTCTTTAGAGACCCAACTAAACTTTCTGAAGAAAATTTACTCGTAGGAAGAGCTTATCTTTCTAAAGAAAGTTTACTGTTTCAATGAATCTTTACCCAGCGTCTGAGCTAAACTTTAAAAAAAAATTACTCGGAGTCAGAGCTTTTATAAGAGTAAACATTTCTAAAGTTTTCTTTTGCGGCCTTCGGGTGAAACGTTCTGAGTTAACTTATCTCGAAATGCCAACAAATTGAGCTTTAATTTCTTTATAAACTTTTCTCAGAGCCCGAGCTAAACTTTCAAAAGTATCTTTACTGGGAATGCGAGTTAAACTTTGTAAACAAACTTGACATAAAACCGAGCTAAACGTTCTAAACAAACTAAATTTGTAGACCGAGCGAAACTTTTGAGCTTTACAAAGAGACTTTACTCGGCGTCCAAGCTTACATATCACTTTCTGAATCTTATCTTAAACTTTGAGCATAAAGTTCTAAATTTAACTTTACTCCTAGTTCGAGAAAAACTTTCTTAAGAAACTTTGTTCGAAATCCGAGCAAAGCTTTCTTAAGAAAGTTTATTCGGTGTCCGAACCAATTTTTAGAAAAAACTTTTTAGAAAAAATTTTTCTTAAGTGCGAGCAATTGATTTAAAGTAACTTTACTCCGAGATCGAGCTAAACTTTATCAAGAAAAGTTACTTGAAATGGGCTAAACTAAAGAAAAACTTCGGATGCTCAGAGTTTCAGCAACATTTTTAAATGCTCGGACTTTAGGCAAGATTTTGCTTTTCAGACTCTAAATAAATTAAAGAAATTTATTCGGATTTGCTTATTTTAGAAATTTGTTCAGTTTCTAAGAAAAGTAGTCGTTTAAGTCGGTAGTCGTTTACTAGATTTTCCACAAAACTAATATTTTTGCATTAATTTTGCTCCTATTTAGTAGCAAAATTTAAAGAGCAAAATAATGTAATATTGCAATTATGATATTATGAGGCGTTAACAATTAATTTAAGAATAAAACTGATTCGGATATTTAAATAAAAAATGTCACACACACACACACACATTTAAACTTTTAATAGTAAGAATTTCATTTTAAAAAATAGAAAGAGGAAAAGAAAAGAGAATCTTAAAGGAAACACCTACAAAAACTCATTTAAGAAGTTGTCTGTTTTCTTTTGACTCTCTCTCCCACAGTTGCTTAAAATAAAATACACAAGGAAATAAAATGTAAGAAACATACAGTGAATCAACTAAGTTTTTTGCCTACCTTTTTTAAGAGAATTTTGTTTTTTGTTAATAAATAAAATTCGAAAAAACAGGTAAAAAGTAAATATATGTTTTCCAATTATAAATAGAAATTGTGTAAAATTAAACAAATTAGAAAAAATATTAAAATAGAAATTTTGGTGCATTTGTTGTTGCATTTTATAATTATTCATCAGAATTTGCATGTCAATAAAGTATTTTGCATATTAAGAATTCCGGTTAATTTCATTGGGTTTTTCAAATTATTTTTGGAATTTATTGTTTTATTGTTAAAAGGAAGATTGTTAAATATTTTTCAATTGCGATTTGCAAAAATCATATCCTCATTGGGTAAAAATGTGATGTTATTTGCCTTAAAATGTTTAAAGGATAATAATCAGACAATTTCGATATAAAAAATTAGTTTAGATTTCTAGAACAAGTGTAAATCAATAAAATATTATGAAATGTTTAATCAATAATATTAAAAAATATAAAATAGAGTAATAGATGAAATGTTCCAAAGAATTATTACAAAAAACGCACTGAGTGCTCTTTCAAAATTTTTAACTGCCAAAGGGAGGCGACTTGTATCCAAGGAAAAATATTGGACTCCTCATTTATCTTTTTTAAAATTTATATACGAACTTGCTCCTAGTTTAAATTTAGACCTCTAAACAGACCTTAGGTTGCTTGGAACCAATGTAAAAGGAACTGTCGTGTAGTACAGGAAAAGTTCATAATTTATATATTTTAAAATATAGGTATATACTAAATTTTATAAAAATATTATATTTTATAAAATAATGCAGCAATTTAAAAAAAAATATCAAAAAACCTAAAAAGCAAAATACTTTATTGACCTAAAAAATTAACAATACGTTCACATTTTATCAAAAATCTCGTCATTTTAATATAACGATTTTACTTTTTATAGTAGAAAATTAAAATATAAGATATTCTTTAAAAAAATACAACAAACAAATTGCTTTATTTTGCTATAAATAACTGTTCAGATAAAGTTTTTTCTTAAAATTACTTAATTGATTCACTGTATGTAGTTTGTGTTACTAAAACAGAGAACAGGTGATGGGGAAAAAAGGATAATTAAAGTAAACGTATAAAGAGTAAAAGAAACAAAAACTATGATAAATAAAGTGTTAATTTGAAATATTTTATTAAAAAAATATCATTTAAGCCTTTTTTCATTGAGTTAAACGATTTAATGGAAAAATCTCTTTGCATAGTATCCACCACCCACAACTAAATTCATTTGTTAAAGACTTGTTATCAACTTTACTGCTTATGACGACCTAACGTCTCATATTGCCAGCCTACAATGGTGTTTGGCTACACTGAGAGAAAAGAATAAGATAAAATTATAAAAACACAATTTATGAAAAAAAGTTATAAAATTTCCAAAAAAGAAAAATTATAATAATAAAAGTTCAAAATGTTCTTTAATTTGTTTTATGTTAATTTTTCAAACATTCTTTTTTTACAGTGTACCTTTAAACAGCAGCAAACAGTTTATATTAAATGCTCAAATTACAAACGTTAGAGGCCATTTACTCTTTATTGTAGGCTTTTGATAGCGCAACTAAATGTTTGTACGATTATTTCGTAATACCGGCCAATACAATACAAACAACCAGTCAGCTGTTTTACAACAACAACATTTTACTTTTTAAAGTACATACCCCCTGGTATTAAAAAAAACACACTATTTAAAAATGTTTGTTGTTAGACTGAGGTGGTGGTGAGTGGTGTTTATTATTGTTATTATTATTATTGACCGAGAATAATATGTATGTATGTTGGTTGAAGAACATTTTTGCTGACAACAAAACAATAATAACGAAAGAAAGAAATGCTGGCAGCGCCTAAAACACCCAGTCTGTATTAGCTAGTAGCCAGCCAGCCAGTCAGCCCAGACATCACATCAAATGTAAAAAATATTTTAAATCCAGCCTTGTTAAAGCGAAATAGCGGAACAAACACACCCAAGGTCGCCGACATCCACCACGCCCTAGATACGCCTCAAATTCATCAAAAGTAACAGGAGTTCAGGAATTATTTTTCAGAAAATTGCACAAGAAATAAAAAAGAAAAACAACAAACACACCAACACACAAAACTTACGGATGTTACTTCACTGACAGCCAGCCAGACAGACGAGAGTCTAACAAACAGAGTTTTTAGAATGTGTTTTTGTCTGTCTGTTTGTCTTTTTCTGTTTTTCCATTGTTGTTTTGCGTAAAGTTATATTCTTGTTATTTTAATCGTTTGTTGTTGTTGTTGTTGTTGTTAATAACACCACCTTGTTGTTCCTACAATGTGTTCATTTGTTTTGTTATTGCTGACATATCAAATGAGAGGGTGTGTTTGAGATTAATGCTTTTGTTGTTGTTGTTTTTATTATAATTTGATTTCCACCTAGTATTTGTTGTTTTTCTTTTATTTTCCCTTTTTTTGGTTTAAAATATTTTTAAAAGACTTTTGTTTTCTTTTAATTTCAATCACAAAGTAAATGAAAATTTTTAAATTCATTTATGTTGTTGTTATTGTTTCTCTCAATTAGAAAGGGGTGTGTGTTTTTTTTTTCTTTGGTATTGTGTGAAAAAGTATTTTGTTTGCTAATTACATATTATTAAATAAGGGGAAATAAAATGACAGAAATATATTTTGTGTTTTGAACTATTACTCTAACGTAAATTTAGGTCGTAGCACAGAGATGGCAAAATGAAACTGTTATACATATGTGGATGTTAACAAAGAAAAACTGTTATACACAAATATTTGTATAGAAACAAACATTATAACGTAAAATCTCTAAAGAAAAAACTGTTATATGAAAAACATTTTTCTATAGAATGAAACTGTTATACACACTTTTTCTATAGACAAAAACTGTTATACACACATTATCTATAAGAACAACTGTTATTCCCATATTTTAAACACACATTTTCTATTAAAAAACTGTTATACCTAAATTTTTTCTATAGACAAAAACTGTTATACACACATTATCTATAAGAACAACTGTTATGCCCATATTTTAAACACACATTTTCTATTAAAAAACTGTTATACCTAAATTTTTATGTAAAAAACTGTTATACAAACATTTTCTGTAGAAAATACTGTAACACTCACAAATTTCTCTAAAAAAACATATATATGCACAGTTTCTATAGAAAAAAAGCTGTTATTCATACATATTTCTGTGCAAAATACTGTAATACATTAATTTTTCTACATAAAAAACAAGTTTTTTTATTGACATATATTATATATTTTATGCAATAGTTTATTTTCCAAATTAATCTTCATCATCTGAATGATCTGAACGTCTTGAATCTCGGTCACTTTTGTTGTCACGCTTATTCGAATCATCTGATTTCCTTTTTCTATCTTCACCCCCACCGCCCACGACCAAGCCATCAGACCATTTACCACGTGGTATATCCGAATAAGCGCTTGGATCCATAGGATCCAATATATCATCATTATTACGTCCATGATGACGTCTATTACTACCACCATGACTAGAATAACGTTCTCTATCACGTTCGCTGCGATCACCACGATCTTTACGTTGACGCGAAAGAGCTCTATCCAAGTCACGGGATTTTTGTTTACGTGGCAAGGCAACTGTAGGACTACCGGCCACTTCTTGTAAGGAAGGAAACTCGTGTGAATCCAAAGTGCGTGGTGATTTGGGTCTTAGGGAAGCATTTATAATTTCCTCCACTTCACGGTGATGTCTAGCCTGGGCAGATTCTTTTAATGGTTCTTCGTCTACATCTGACATGGGTTCACCATCACTAATCTGTTCGCCGCTAGATTCTTCCATTTGTTTTCTTATTGCAGCAGCACATTTGGTCACCTCTGATTTGGGATGAGTGGGTGGCAACCAAGATACCACATTTTCTGTTTCACAAGCAAAATAATAACAACCACAACCGGGATCGTACATTTCTACCCAACCCTTGGGTAAGGGATATTTTCGTATTAAACGTTTATAACGTTTCATATATTCCGCGGATGGTTTGGTTATACCCTCACCCCAGCGATTGACACAATAGAGGGTGCATTTATGCCAAATATTATATTTATTGGGACAGCATTTATAACCATTCGCCGAACTGGCTTCCCCCATGCGCACCTTCATTTGGGCCAACCAGTTATTGTCTTCCATGGGTTTGCGCACCTGATCATGATCCAAATCATATTGGCTGGGATATTGATACTCTTCTGAATTATGGACAGGCTGATTATCACTATCCATTTCGTCGTAATCCTCGGCAATGACTTCTTCATTTTCGGCGGCAGAAGTTAAGGTAGGAGGTTCTAAAGTGGGAATTTTTGTTAAGGAAATATTTGTTAAGGAATTGACATTATTACTGGGGCAAATTATTGACTTTTACCATTTTCTTTTTGCGCCTTTTGTTTATTAACCAAACCACGTTGGGCAAGTCGAGCTAATAAAGCTGGAGGTAAACTCATGTTTTATTTATTTTTGTGGATATGTTAAACAATATTTATCATTAATTTATTGGAAAATATAAAAAAATATTTCGTAAATTTCAATGTTTACTTTTTATTTTAGACAACTGTCAAAGTTTTTATACATTCCCTTTTGCTATGTTTACTTATGGAGTATGTTCAGTGTGTTTTTATGTTTTTCGCCAAACAGAGTTGTAATTTTAAGTATAATTTGTTTATTTTTAATTTTTGAATTAAAATTGCATAATTTTGTTAAAAATTCTTAAGCTTAAGAGAGAAATTATTATTAAATTTATAATAATTGCTATAGAATAATTATTTATTAAATAAAATTAAATATACTTTTCTTACAGCTCTGTGGGACACGTGGTTGCTTTGTGCGTTCATTTTACTTGCAAGTTTTCTTTTTATCTACATATTCGCCTTTGCTCATTTGGTGTCGATTCATTGAGAGCAACGCATTTCTACGGAAGGTAAATATTCCGGAAAAAAATGTGCTTTTCAAAAAAATTATAAAAAAAAAATATTCAATTACAAAAAAAGTTTTGAACAACTAACAGATTTTACGTTTATTTTTCAATTGTTTTTATTTATTTTCTGTGCCAATTCTAGAGTCAACATTCGCAGCTTTAATTATTAATTGTAGAAAATTTATTAAAAGAAAAAATTGCAATTGCATAAAAACAAATTTTATTGAAAAGAAAAAAAAAACACAATTTAAAATTACGCCGTTAATAATTTTGTTTAAAAAATTTATTAGTGCCAAAGAAAAAAAAATAAATTCCATTTATACTACAACCCATTAAAGCCAACAATATGTCTGCTAACAACGTAGTGCCCACCAATGGTTTTGTAGCAACAACCGCTGAAGATAATTTACAAGATGGTTTATCTTGCGAACAGTTGTTTGCCAATGCTGAGGGTCTGACCTACAAGTAAGTGAGCCCCCTTAGACATATTTAAATAAAATTGATGTAAAAAATTTCAATTTTCGTTTCAGTGATTTCCTTATCCTGCCCGGTTATATAGATTTTACTGCCGAAGAAGTAGATCTAAGTTCCCCTCTTACCAAAAAGATAAAATTGCGTGCTCCCCTAGTTTCCTCCCCTATGGACACAGTTACAGAATCTGAAATGGCCATAGCCATGGCTGTAAGTAAAACTAAAATTTTAGCCCACCTAAATTTCATTACCTCCTTTTTTTTGTAAATTTTAGTTGGGTGGTGGCATTGGCATTTTACACCACAACTGCACTCCCGAATACCAGGCCAATGAGGTTCATAAGGTTAAGAAATACAAGCACGGTTTCATCCGTGATCCCTCAGTTATGTCGCCCGATAATACCGTGGGTGATGTTTTGGAAGCCCGCCGCAAGAACGGTTTCACCGGTTATCCCATCACCTCGAACGGTAACTTGGGTGGCAAACTTTTGGGCATTGTCACCTCTCGCGATATAGATTTTCGCGAAAACCAGCCTGAAATCAAATTGGGCACCATAATGACCACTGATCTGATAACTGCTCCCAATGGCATTAATCTACCCATGGCTAATGACATTTTGGAAAAGAGCAAAAAGGGCAAATTGCCCATCGTCAATGAAAATGGCGAATTGGTGGCCCTTATAGCACGCACAGATTTGAAGAAGGCTCGTTCTTACCCCAACGCCTCGAAGGATAGTAATAAACAGTTGTTGGTGGGTGCCGCCATTGGTACTCGTCCCGAGGATAAGGATCGTCTTAAGCTTTTGGCTGCCGCCGGTGTTGATGTTATTGTTTTGGATTCGTCACAGGGCAATTCCATTTATCAGGTTGAGATGATTAAATATATTAAGAATACTTATCCCGAATTGCAAGTTATCGGTGGAAATGGTGAGTTTTATGAAATATTATTGCACATTTTTAAATATTTAACGAAAGTTTCAATTTAATTAAAAGCCTCTAACCCCAATTTAATTAAGCGAAAATATGCAAAGTTTTGCTCAGAGCTAGAATTGATTTAGATCTGAACTAGAACAGAACTGAATTACTTCTTAATAAATGTAAACTAGAACAGCACTAAACTTGATCTGAACTATAACTAAACTAGAAAAGAACAGAACCGAACTAGAATTGAGCTGCATCTGTACTCAAATAGAACTCAAGTAGAACTAAACTAGATCTGAACGAACTAGAATTGAACTAGAACTGAACTAGAAATGAACTAGAACTAAACTAGAACTAAACTAGAACAGAACTAGAATAGAACTATAACTGAACTAGAACTGAACTAGAACTGAACTAGAACTGAACTAGAACTGAACTAGAACTGAACTAGAACTGAACTAGAACTGAACTAGAACTGAACTAGAGCTGAACTAGAACTGAACTAGAACTGAACTAGAACTGAACTAGAACTGAACTAGAACTGAACTAGAACTGAACTAGAACTGAACTAGAACTGAACTAGAACTGAACTAGAACTGAACTGGAACTGAACTAGAACTGAACCAGAACTGAACTAGAACTGAACTAGAATAGAACTGAACAAGAACTGAACCAGAACTGAACTAGAACTGAACTGAACTAGAATAGAACAGAACAAGAACTTAGCTAGACAGAACTAGATATTAATTAAATGTTTTCTTCATTTCATTTAAACACTTTCAAACTTAAAAAAAACCCTCTAAAAGAAATCCTTTTAGAATTTTTAACAAATAGATCCATGTTTTCCTTTACTCTCTAATACACATTGCACTCGTTACAATTCATAAAACATGTTTTTTTTTTTGCTTTTCTCTTTTTTTAACACTTGCAGTTGTTACCCGTGCCCAAGCTAAGAATCTCATTGATGCTGGCGTTGATGCTTTGCGTGTTGGTATGGGTTCCGGTTCCATCTGTATTACTCAAGAGGTAATGGCCTGCGGTTGTCCCCAAGCCACCGCCGTCTATCAAGTCTCCACATATGCCAAACAATTCGGTGTACCCATTATTGCCGATGGTGGCATACAATCAATTGGTCATATTGTTAAAGCTTTGTGCTTAGGTGCCAGCGCTGTTATGATGGGTTCTTTATTGGCTGGTACTTCAGAGGCTCCCGGTGAATATTTCTTCTCCGATGGTGTACGCTTGAAGAAATATCGTGGTATGGGTTCCTTAGAGGCTATGGAGAGACGTGATGCCAAAGGTGCCGCCATGTCTCGCTACTATCACAACGACATGGATAAATTAAAGGTGGCTCAAGGTGTTAGTGGCAGTATTGTTGACAAGGGTTCCGTTTTACGTTACTTGCCCTATTTGGAAGTCGGTCTACAGCATAGTTTGCAAGATATTGGCTCCAGATCTATTGATGAATTACGTGCTTCTATTTATACTGGTAAATTGCGTTTCATGAAACGTACTCATTCCGCTCAATTGGAAGGTAATGTACATGGTCTTTTCTCCTACGAGAAGAGACTATTCTAACATACAATGCCCTCATGTCAAGGGGCGCCAACAAGTAAAAAAAGTAAAATCAGTATGGAACAAATGCATTCAAATCATAATCAACGTCAACCTGTAACAACTGAAAGAAGACATTTTGACCTGGCTAGACAATTTAAATAAATTATTCTTCAATACTATAACTTAAACTACTACAAACAACAACTATAAATATTATTTTATAAATTTCTTTTAATTGTTTGTTTTCAAAATGTAAAGAAAACTGTTACTTTTCTTTTTAATTTACTTTACTTGTACTGATTTTTGCTTTTTTTCAAAACGTTACCACCACCCCTTTCCTATCTATACTTTTTTATATTTACTACCCATTTTTTAAAGAAAATTTATATATTTATTTAAGTGTTTCTTATACATATATTATTATATAATAGCTATTTAATAACAAAAAAAAAAAAAAAAACACAAGAAAAACAAATCTTAAAAATCTATTTTATAATTGATGTTATACAAATTTAAGTCTCCATATACATACATAATTATGTATGTGTATGCTAATAAATGTTTAAATCTTAATAGAAATATATAAATAAAATGTATTTTAAAACAAATCAAAAAATAAACTTATATATTAAAAAAAAATAATAATAATAAAATCTCTAAAATATTAACCGCAATTCAATGATGCACAAACTAATGTGATGAAATTTGAGAAAACTTAGAAGGTTTAATTTGTAAAGCAACTCGTTTCAGTTTTAAACTAAACTGTAGATATTCCGTGTTTATATTGTAGACTAGTTTATGGATTAGACCTTAAACTACTCTATAGAGTTGTCTATACTCTAGAGTATAAACTAGTACACAGACAAAACTACACACTATTCTATAGACTAGAAACCAGTCTATAGACTATGCTATAAACTAGTCTATAGAATAGACTGTAAACTAGTCTAGAGAGTAGACTATAAACTATTCTATAGACTAGGCTATAAACTATTCTATAGTCTAGACTTTAAACTATGCTATTGACTAGACTATAAAGTATTCAACAGACTACACTATAAACTAGCCTATCCACCAGACTATGAACTAGACTTTAAACTATTACATTGACTATTATAAAATAGTCTATAGACTTGACTATAAACTATTCTATTGTCTAGACTATAAACTAGTATATATACTAGACTATAAACTATCCTATACACTAGACTATGAACTAGACTTTAAACTATTTCATTGACTATATTATAAAATAGCCTATAGACTTGACTGTAAACTAGTCTATTGACTAGACTATAAACTATTCTATTGTCTAGACTATAAACTAGTATATATACTAGACTATAAACTAGCCTGTATACTAGACTATGAACTAGACTTTAAACTATTCCATTGACTATACTATAAAAAAGTCAAGTCCAGACTTGACTGTAAACTAGTCTTTTGACTAGACTATAAACTATTCTATTGTCTAGACTATTAACTAGTATATATACTAGACTATAAACTAGCCTATACACTAGACTATGAACTTGACTGTAAACTATTCCATTGACTATACTATAAAATAGTCTATAGACTTGACTGTAAACTAGTCTTTTGACTAGACTATAAACTATTCTATTGTCTAGACTATAAACTAGTATATATACTAGACTATAAACTAGCCTATACACTAGACTATGAACTAGACTTTAAACTATTCCATTGACTATACTATAAAATAGTCTATAGACTTGACTGTAAACTACTCTATTGTCTAGACTATAAACTATACTATTGTCTAGACTATAAACTATACTATTGACTAGACTATAAACTAGTATATATACTAGACTATAAACTAGCCTATACACTAGACTATGAACTAGACTTTAAACTATTCCATTGACTATACTATAAAATAGTCTATAGACTTGACTATAAACTATTCTATTGTCTAGACTATAAACTAGTATATATACTAGACTATAAACTAGCCTATACACTAGACTATGAACTAGACTTTAAACTATTCCATTGACTATACTATAAAAAAGTCTATAGACTTGACTGTAAACTAGTCTTTTGACTAGACTATAAACTATACTATTGTCTAGACTATAAACTAGTATATATACTAGACTATAAACTAGCCTATACACTAGACTATGAACTAGACTTTAAACTATTCCATTGACTATACTATAAAATAGTCTATAGACTTGACTGTAAACTAGTCTTTTGACTAGACTATAAACTATTCTATTGTCTAGACTATAAACTAGTATATATACTAGACTATAAACTAGCCTATACACTAGACTATGAACTAGACTTTAAACTATTCCATTCATTGACTATACTATAAAATAGTCTATAGACTTGACTGTAAACTACTCTATTGTCTAGACTATAAACTATACTATTGTCTAGACTATAAACTATTCTATTGTCTAGACTATAAATTAGTAAATATACTAGACTATAAACAAGTCTATAGATTAGACTAGACTGTAGTTTAGTTGCAGAATAAAATCATCCAGGATAAAAAATTTTTTTGACATATTATATTTATTAGAACAGAACTTAAAGAATTCAATACATGGACATTAAAGAATTTCAATTCAAAACATAAAAGTTAATACAGGATATCAAAAATCAATTACATTTGAAAGGACAAAATTTTAAAGATTATTCACACAAACTTTACTTTTATTGGGGACAAATTTTTAAACGTAATTCACTCAAAATATTTGTATTAGGGAAAGCTTTTTCAAAGCTTTTTATCCATATCTCAGCAATATTTTTTTCCGGGACTTTATCGTTAAGAAGTTTTTTGTAATGAAACTTCCACATAATATAATTACTCTCCATTCTTTTTTGGAACAAAATAGTCGACTTCGACTTTTTTCAACATAAAGTCGATTGTTCGATTATTCGAAAGTCGATTTATAGAACCCTACTTTGAAGTCGCTTTATTTGTATATATCGGGAAAAAAATGTGTATACCTATACACTGTATAACTATAGATATACATACTTTTTTCCCGTTATAAACATACGTATGTATATGATTTTTCAAAATTTAGTTTTAACGAGAGGCAGAATGTCTACACAAGACATATAACAATTTTTAATACAAATATATACATTAACATTAAAATAACTTTTTTACTAAAAACGTTTTAATTATTTAATCAAATATTTTGGTTGTTTTATTACAGGTTTAAATTGTGCGTTTTTTTTAATAACATGCAAATACTCAATTAGTTTTAAATTTTGTTATAAATTGACAATATTTGATTACAATTTAATAATGTTTCTTAGTAAATTGTCGGTTGACCTTTATATAGAAAATATAACTTGCTTTATCACAGACCCCCTCCCTCCCCTCCGTACCATTATAGTATAATTCAACAATTTTGGAAATTCTTAAAATAGTAAATTTTTTATTACCAATTTAATCTAGATAAGAACCAATAAAAAAGAATAAAAAAATCGAAGTATGACGCTATATCCATCTGCTGGTTATAACCATTATTATTGTGCTGTGAACATGAGTTATGACAGCACATACAATTGTATTAGGTTTCCAGAATATTGTAAAAGGAATTTCAAGTTTAAGCAACAGGATGATAAGAAAAATAAGGAAAAAGTAGTTTTTTGAGGGACATTAAATAAAGGGTGTTTAACATACCTCGGATATACATATTTGATTTGAGAAAATTTTTAAAAAATTCTTTGGTATAATCTATATTTATATATTGTCAATCTTATAACCTAGTCTACTCTATGGAGCAAGTCTATCTTCTAGTCTGATCTCAAGTCTACTATATAGTGTGAAGCTAGTCAAGACTATAGTCTAGTCTATAGTATACTCTACTTTCTAATCTATGGTCTATAATGTAGTTTATAGTCTAGTCTATAGTTCAGTCTATAGTCTACTCTAAAGTGTAGTCTTTAGTCTAATTTACTTTATAGTCCAGTCTATAGTGTAGTCTATAGTGAAGTCTGATGTAAAGTCTATTTTAATCTTAAGTCTATAGACTAGTCTGAAGTTAGTCTAGAGACTAGTCTGAGGATAGTCTACAGTCTAGTCTATTCCACAGTCTTATCTATAGTCTAGTGTCTAATCTAAAGTATAGTCTATAATCTAGTCTAGTCTAGTCTATAGTATAGTCTGAGGTAAAGTCTAGTCTATAGTGCTGTCTAAAGCTACTCTATAGACTAGTCTGAAGATAGTCTACAGTCTAGTCTGAAGTTAATCCATAGTCTAGTCTACTGCACAGTCTAACCAATAGTCTAGTATCTTATCTATAGAGTTCTATAGTTGAAACGAAAAGTCGACTTTTCGACTTTTCAACTTTTTTCATTTAGTTAAAAGTCAACTTTTCGACTTTTTGCATTTTATGAAAAGTCGATTTTCGGACTTTTCGACTTTTTTCATTTAGTCGACTTTTAGACTTTTCGACTATAAGTATTTTATAAATAGTCGCCTTTTTGACTTTCTTCGACTTTTTCCGACTTTTTCGACTTTTTCCAACTTATCGATTTTTTCGACTTTTTGACTATTTTCGACTTCTTTCGACTTTTTGACTTTTTTCGGCTTAACGACCTTTTCGACTTTTCGACTTTTTTTACTTTTATTAACAAAGTCGACTTTTCGACCTTTTTCACAGACGATAGTTGAGTTATCGACTTTTTTGGAACAAAATAGTCGACTTCGACTTTTTTCGACAAAAAGTCGATTCTTTATAGTAGGGTTCTATAAATCGACTTTCGAATAATCGAACAATCGACTTTTTGTCGAAAAAAGTCGAAGTCGACTATTTTGTTCCAAAAAAGTCGATAACTCGACTATAGTCTATGAAAAAAGTCGAAAAGTCGGAAAAAGTCGACTTTGTAAGTAAAAGTCGAAAAGTCGGTAAAAGCCAAAAAAAGCCGAAAAGTCGAAAATAGTCGAAAAGTAGGAAAAAGGTCGAAAATAGAAAGAAGTCGGAAAAACTCAAAAAATTGAAACAAAGTCTAGTCTATAGTCCAGTCTACGCTCTAGAATCTTAATCAATTGCCTATAGTCAAGTCTTATAGTCCACTCTAAAGTCTAGTCTATAGTCCACTCTACGCTCTAGAATCTTAATCAATAGCATAATCAATTCTATAAACTATTTATAAACTATATAATCGATAGTGATTGTGTAAGAAAGACCAAATTTTCTTTACACCACCCTAGATTTAATTAATTCCAAAATATTTGAACTCTTTGCACAGAATCATTATTTTCGCAACACCCTCCTCGCTTACACTCTTATTCTAAAAGTTAACATAAAATATTTTCAAGTGGTACAATAAAACCACAACAAATAATACCAGTTGAGAATATAATAAAAATACAAACAAAAATAATACAAAATAACATATATATGTAGCTGGTATACGGAGGAAAAACGATGACAACAAATAGTATCCACCACTTTGTGTTTTATATATAAAAAAGACAACAACAAAAAAAAAACAACAACTAACTTATTCTCCTCAGACATTTCTGTAGATTGCTTTCATACCAATTGCATGCCAACGAAATAACTTTTACCGCTTTTTGCGTGCAAATTTTGCTGTGCGCCTGGTATTAAGCGAATAATTCGAATGTTGATGTTGAAATTGAAGAATTCTGCTGACTCGCTCACTCATTGTGCATTGTGAGGAGGGAATGAATAAAATAATAATTACATGAATGAATTGGATTGAAAGGGAAGTTAGTTAGTTGTTGGTTGTTAAAAAAGAAAAAAAACAAATAATGTTCAAAACAACAATTCTCAAATGAATGAATGTAATGAATGAATGAACGAACGAATTACTTACTACAGCTGCTAGGCTATCAGCTGAGGAGAAGAGAAACTTGAAATAAAATAGTAAATTTTAGGAATAATGAACGAAACAGGATGGATGATATCTTCAAAAATTCAATAAATAATGCATGTGTTTGTGTAAAAAATATTCCTTATAGATAATGGGATAACAGTTTTGTAATGATGAAACTAGGAAACAGGACGTTTTTTCGTAAACATTTTTTACCCATTTGAATAAATCTGCTTTGTTGGTTGTCGTTTTTTTTTCTTTTTGCATTTGCGCGAAATAGGCCTATTTTGCCGGTGTAGAAATGACAGGAGTTCAAAATAAATAAAACGCAAATTTTTCAAGTCTCATCATATGTGTGAATAATGAAGGAAAAAAACAACATAAAGTCACCATGATGAAAGAAATGCAAAAATGGGTGTATTTTGAATAAACAATAATTGAAATATGAGAAAAATATGCCTATTAAAACAATAAAAGTTATGGTTGGTCCATGTATATTTATATGATGGACATGGTAAAGATATTCTATTTCAAAGTCTTTTATTGTATAATTTCAAAGATAATCTATGTATATTATTATTTTGAATTATATATTATATAATCCAATGGTGCACTTTACAAACGAGATCCTGACTATTAATCAAGACTAATTAACTACTATACAAACGGTTGACTATAGTTGACGATTATAGTCTAAAAAGTTCATACTATAGGCAATAATCTAGAGTTTAGACTGGAGAATAGTCTATAGTCAGGACTATAGCCTATATTCTAAACTATTGTCAGAACTAACTACTATAGTTTAGATAGTAGATTCTAGATCAGTATATAGTCTGGACTATTATAGCATATTCTCTGAACTTTAGTTAAAACTATAGTCATGATTACTCTAGTCTATATTTTGGACAAGACTATTATAGGCCAACCTATAGTCTAGACTATGAACTATAGTTATATAGTTGAAACTATAGACTATATATTATGTGGTCTGGGATATAATATGGTTTGTATTACGACAATAATTTGGTGCAAAGTCCGGTCTATTGTCTCAACTACAGTCTAAATATTGTTCTAAAGTCTGTTTATTTATTTTTGGAAAAAAAATTATCGTTTTGTATGTATGTATATAAAAAATATCCTGCTATACACACAAATAATCCTTCAACCCATCAACTCGCCCAGAGTCATCTCATCTTTTCATTATTATACACAACTCAAACTCTTTAACACCAAACATTTTTCGCAATTCTGTGCGCCTTACTCTTTCCCCACCATCAAATTTTTACATTGAAACAAACATGTCTATCTGATAGTAAAAAAAAAAAATAATGTTTTGAAAAGGCTTTAAATAAAAAGAGCTTTCTTTGCCGGAGTTGAGGAGGTGGAAAGAAGTTTTCATATTGAATAAGGTTTTATTTAATGTGCGATGTATATTGGTCGGTTGGCAAATGCTGTGTTCCTGTTCGAATTTGATAATCATTTGCATAAATACTGTTAAATGTGTGCGTGTGCATATATTATTTAATGCATGATGATGTGGTTGATGATTTGTTAATAATGATGGCTGACGAAGACTTTCATCATTTAAATATATGTTATTTAACACTCATTGTAAGTATAATAATAATGAAGGCTGCTGGTTTGCTAATAAAAAATGTATGGGAATATGATGAATAGGAGGTTGTTAAATGAGTATGCAAATAAGTTTTACATAAAAAATATTTTCCCAAATTGTGTAGAAAATATAGTTTGCTTAAAATACTAATAAGTTATGCATATCAGGAGGAAGGAAAAAGAAAACTTTATCTTTCCACTATTGTTAAGTTAAAAAATCAATATCATTGAAAAAAGATGTATGTATGCTCGAGCATAGCAATGGGTACGCAGAATTTTGAACGACCTTTATTACAGAAACTAATTTTACACAGCGACATACATAATTTGATTAAAATTTCCCAAAAATAGTGACAGTTAAAACGAAATATTGTGAAAAAACTCAAATCCTTAAGTCGGATTCTTGAAAATCCGTTTAACAGGATAGCGCAAATCATCAAGTTTGGATAATCTTAAAGAGAGAACTGGAAAACGGATGAGGCAAGAAAGGTTAACTATCTGGTTTGAACTAAGGTGGTCTTTTAAAATTGAAAAATTTTTAAGAAACTGAAATTCTGATGTAGGATCCTTGAAAATCCATTTATCAAAGACTTAATAATAGTAGCGCAAATCTCTAAAAGAGAGAACTCGAAAACGGTATTGGTTTCTTTGTCAGTTTACACAAAGATAGTTAGATGTTCCTAAGAAGTTTGAGAGTTATCTGATATATTAAAAAAGTATTTTCGAAAATTCTATTTTATTAGTAAAGAGATTACTGAAGGAGATTGATTGTGTAATATGACAAAGCTTTTCTAGACATACTATCCAGTAATAACTATAAATAAGGTCTGAGAAAACTACAAAAAAAAGAAGTTAGTATGTTTTTAAATCGGAGGAAACCACAAGTAGATGATTCAGAAGTTATATCTAGAAGTGTTTTCTCCGATTATACAAAGTCTAATTGACATAGGAGTTCAGTATATTGCCATTTCGAACTTAGCATTTGCAGTCTCGTTTAATTGCACATGTAGGTCCTTTTGGTCTCTTTTTGATTCGTAGAGACCTTCAAATGTAGTCTTCTGAAAATGCCTAGGGTTGACTTTGATCGATGACTATAAGTAAAAAAACCCTAAAGCTTTTTTTGTCTTGATCTTTGAAATGAAAATTTGAACTTTTGAAAATATAAAAAATAGAAGATTTTGTTATTAATAAACGTGCGTGTTTTCCGAGAGTCAACTGTAAAATCTTTACAAATATAAAAAGTACAAAAGTTACTCATATACATATGTACACATATATAATGATTTGTTTATATGTCTGGTTGGCCCCTGCCTAAGTACATACATAGTTATAGTATAGCACAGAGAGCTACAGTTTGTTTGTGCTTGTTACTTGTTATTTTTGTTTGAATTTTTTTCTATAAAATTGTATATGTTCGGCAATGCAATAAACAGCTTATTGCAAAATGCTGACAGCCTGTTAGGTAGTTCGGTTATTTTCTGGAAAATGTCGGCATTGAATGGGTTCTCGTCATCGACCGTCCGTCGGTCGGCCATAACGGAGAAGATATTATTTATTTATATTTTTTCTATACAAAAAAAATATAACAATTATAAAAAAAATATATTTCTTGAATGAATTGTTGAACAAGTGTAAGATCTATCTGTCCTAAACCGAAATGTGTGTAGTAGAATTGAATGCAAGGGTTATAATGGATGAAAGAAAGTAAGATAGTAATAGATATTGCAGATTGGCTTAAACTTGTTATGGTTTTTTTATTGTTTATATTTTTCCTCTACTTGTTCTTTTCAAAACCCCCTCTCCCTGCAATAATGTCGTTTTATACTTCTTCGTCATTCATCATCATCAATATAAGTTTTGCCAGCAAAAAATAACGAAACTTTTTGCAAAAAAAAAAAAAATATATGAAAACAAAAATATGGGGTATTGTTTATGTTTTACACCATTTCCCTATTAAAAAAACTTTCGGTAATTATTTCCAACTAGATTTTTTTTTTTTTAAATTTACCTTTCTGAAAAATTTATGTAATTTAGAAATGATATTTTTTGCACACAAATTAAAAAGTTTTTTCGTTAATTATAACCTTTCGGAAACTCCTGGGAAATGGTTTAGTATAAATAAAAAAGTGTGTGTTGTTATTGTTGTTTATACGTTTACGTATACACAAGTATTTTATTTATTTGCTATTTTTTCACAAAAAAACACCAATGTTTTTTGTTGCCCTACTATCTACTCATTTCTGTTAGCCATGTTCTTTTGTTGTTGTACAACTGTTGAAATATAACAACAACATATTGTTTATAACATATTGTTAACTACAAACAAACATATACGCAAATTTGTTGTTATTGTTCTGTGCGGTTGATGATGGTGCGCTTGTTGCCCCGAAGATAACATGTATTGGTACAAAAAATAACAACAAACAAATGAAAATAACAGACAGCCGTTGTGTCTAGGAAAGCTACCCAGCAGTTCGACGGGACAGTCCCGAACTGACCATTTAACCTACCACTTGTGCTTTCCCCTAACCTGACTACCCAGGTGACCGACCATTTTAACATGGGCTTGTCTTACGAGGAAGTCAATCGTCACTCTACACCCTACAAAGAGACAGTAAAGAGACGATTGCCTCCGCTCTCGCTTACAAAGGGGACACTAAAGTGACGATTGTCTTCATTCTCGAAAAAATAACTTCTAAGAATATAATCTCTAGGTTAGTTAAGGACAGTAAGAGACGACTGTCTTCGCTCCCGCTTACAAAGAGAACACTAAAGTGACGACTGTCTTCATTCTCGATTACAAAGTGTATTCGTGACGAATGACCCAAAACATACGAAATACGATCATCCAGGTGGGTAACTATTATTGGAAATTAATTCGAGAATGAAGACAGTCGTCACTTTAGTGTTCTCTTTGTAAGCGGGAGCGAAGACAGTCGTCTCTTTTTACTGTCTCTTTTGTAGGGTGTAGAGTGACGATTGACTTTCTCGTAGGACAAACACATGTTAAAATGGTCGGTCACCTGCGTAGTCAGGTGGCTGGGGACCACCACAAGTGCTAGGTTAAGTGGTCAGCTCGGGACTGTCCCGTCGAATTGCTGGGAAATTATACCCCAACAATGAGTTAGTTAGCATAGTATACGTATACTTGTACTACATACAGTGAATGACAAAATTAAACAAACACACGTTCATTATTATTATGTTATTATTCATATGTATGAAAAACAGTATGTGGGTGGGTGGATCTAGTATTATATTTAGCTTTCCCTAGAATATTTTTATCAAACCACACACCCCTACATTATCAAGTAATGTACGTTCCCACGACAATTGTATCTTCGCTCCGGAACGACCCGAATGAATCATACTCGGCCAAAGATTGTCAACCCAGCGACAGCTGTATCAACCGAAAGTATTTTTCCCCAGGAAAGAACTATCGGCCACAGTCGAACTGTTACAACAACATCAAGTAATCATCTAAGAGACCTCAATCCGTTAACTAACTAAAAATAGACTTCTTAGGGGGAGGAGGGTTTTATTTTCTTTAGTTTTTGACCTAAGAAAATGTTTTTTATAGACAAAATTTGTAATTTGAACTTTCCCGAACTTAATTCGCGCTAGATCAAAAAAAAGTCTGTCCGTCAGCAGACAGAGTTGTTGAAATTTTAAAGCGAAAAATACTTCAACAGATCGGGCCAGATTAAGGAATAATAATTAATAGTTACTTAAATATTAAGGAACACTTACTTTGATGTACTTTTTTAAACATTATTAAAATCGAACAAGTTGTAGTGAGAGCAGACCCAAAGTGAGCCTCTATGATATGAAACGAACCCACACACCCCCCTACATTACCATTATTTATTTAGACTTCTTAAGAGGGTTATATAAATTAAGTTAGTAATTAATTAAGCTATGACGAGTAAGATCGATATTGTGTTAAATTAAAAGACACTTAATTTTCAGTTCATTCAGCAGGGTTTTTTATAGAGATACCAAATAAAATCAATCTAAATTCGCGATAGATTTTTGTTTTTGAGAGTAATCTACTCAAATACCATTTACAGGCCAGAAGAATATAAGATTCGACCCAACGTATCAAAATCTTATGCATATGAAAGAAAATTCGCTAAATTTCATCTTGATGTTTGAGAGTTAGAGGCATCATTAATTCATTATTATTAGGCATTATTATTCGAGAAAATTGCAAACAATTAATTAATTGAACAATTTTTTAGCGATCACTATATCACGATGTGTAAAGAACATTGTGGTGTATGTACGGAACAAACAGTGTAGGTATATTGTATGTGTAAGAGTATTTAGGGGGCTTGGCCGAATTATAATAATGGAACCAACTAGGTTTTAAATGGTACTTTTTTAAGTGGTTAAAAAAAATCAATATATTTTACGCCAAGTGTATTATTTTTTAAAATTCCATACCCAAAAATCGCTTGATTGTTTATATTAATAATTACTTGTATACAGTCTAGTAAACACATTTATATTTTTTATTTACTGTGAATTACTTTTATTATAAATAAAAAAAGTAAGGCTTACTTACTTACCTTTGAAATGAAGCAACAAGCATAGACTTGTTTGTTTACTCGATCAAAATAACGGAATTTGTTTTTTTCTTCTTCTTTATTTTTTCTCTTTCAACGTTGATTTTGACTTTTTTTGCATTATTATGATGCACTTTTGGTATTTTTTTTGTATTATTTAAAATGCGTTTTATTTTTTTTACATTCACTTTTTTTTGCAAAATCAACGAACTAACTAACAAACTAACTACTAACTAACTAACTAACTAACTAACTAAATAACTAACTAAATAACTATCCAACTACCTAACCAACTAACTTAGTAAAACTAACTAATTAACTTACTAACTAAATACCTAACCAAGTAAGTAACTAACTAACTAACTAACCAACTAACTAACATACATTTACTAAACGGCATAAGTAAGATAACGGAAATGTTACAAACCGAAAAAAAGTAAGTTAGTTTAGTTACAGCAGCACATTTTTCATTATTACAACTAACTTAATTTAAACACTATCTTCTATCTACCTCTAACAATGTAATAACTAACTAACTATTTATTAACTAATTCTTTTGATTAAAATTTTCACACTCATATTTTTACTACACACACACATTTTTACATTTTTTTTTGCACCGGACGGCGGCGTCCTGCATATTTAAATGACATTTATTATTATTTATTCTTTTTAATTTTCCACACTTATTTTATTTATTATAATATTTTTTTTATTAATTTATTATAATACTTTATATTTATCATAACACTTTTTTTCCTTTTAATAATTAATTAATTATATATTTTTTTGCAAAGAAAGGTAATCATCATCACAATATTATAATTCGATCACAAAACACTTTTTCTTTTTTTCCATTCACACACAAAACTTTCTTACTTATTACAACAAAAAAACTACGCTTACAACGCTTTACAACGGCCACTGACCCCGACAAAACACTAACTGACTTCTTTTGCATAAACATGTTCAGTTTTTTTGTTTGTTTTTCTTTCACTTTTTTTTATTTTCTCATTTTAAGCGGACAGACGCAGATTTAATTGTTATCACTTTGACATCTCGCGAGCAACTGATTGATGATGATTGATTTTGTTTAGTGATGATTTTTTGTTTTGTTGACAAAAAATATGATGCATACATATTAGTGAGTGTGTTGTATGTGTGTGTAGTAGTCTCTTTTAATATGCAAAAAACAAGTAAGTCAAAAAAAGTGAGTGAGTAAAAAAATGCGTTTTTGTTATTGATTGTTGTTGTTGTTATTTTTATTTTTATTCTTCTTTCTTCTACCTATACCCAGTTGGTTTGTATGTAAATTTTTTAGTTGGTAACGTTAAGGAAAAGAATTAAAGTATTTTTTAACAACACCCCAACCAACCAACAACAAAAAACAAACAACCAAAAAGGACCAACAAAAATAATCATTTTTATTTATATTAATTAATAAATTAATAAATAAAAATAGTCAGTCCGTTGTAGTTTTTTATCTTATATTATTTATTTATTTATTTATTTTTTTTTACCTACTACCCCCTTTTTTATTAATTAAATAAAATCAATCGCACATTTTGACATACAAAAAAATAAAAAAAACAACAAAAAACACAAAATAAAATTAATAATAAACAACAAAAACAACCACCCAACCCAACCAACAACCAACAAACAAACAAACACTAAATAAATATTTTTTTGTTTTGTAAATTTTGTTGTGTCGCAATTTTTTTCCATGGATGGAGAATGGTGTGTGTGTGTGTGTGTGCTTAAAAAAACTTTTTTTTACTTCTTCTTTTCTAGAATTTTTTTATGCGTTCCTAGTATTTTTCTTGTTTTACAAAAGCAACAACAAGTGCACACACATACTACATACATACATACATACATACACACACATACATTTATTTTTTATTCTATTTTTTTCACGGAATTGATTCGTTTTATACAAACAACCCCCACAGCCCACCCAAAAAAACTCCCCCTCCTCCTCCCTCCTCTCTATTTTAAATTTGAATAACAAAACAAAAAAAAATAAATGAAGAATGAGAGGATGAATGAAGGAGAGAGAGAGAGAGTTAGTTAGTTGTTCTCAAAAAATTCATCATTCATTAGTTGTGTGTGGTGGTGTGTGTGTGGGGGGTTTTGGGTGTATGTGGGGAGTTTTTTTGGGTGGTGGGTGTTGGGGTGGTGGTGTGTTTGTTGTAATTCTCAAACTGTTAATGAAATTTTTTCTATAAAGAAATGAAAAAATTTCCGGTTTTTCGTGGCTGGGCTGGCTGGCTCCAAACGACCACCACCACACCGCCGCATGCTGCAAATGCAGCGGCAGTGCGATTTTTTGACGTCGACGACGCACGCGACAAAAAACGCCGTCGACGAAATAAATTCGAGTTTTTTTTTTATTTAAAAAAAAAAAAACTTTAAAAATAAAATAAATTTAAAAAAAAAAATAATAAATGTGAGAGAGGAGAGAGAGAGAGAGAGAGAGAGAGAGGAAAAAAAAGAGAGAGAAAAAATATGCGAGAGAGAACGAACGGGAGAGAGTTTTTTTATGAGAAAAAACTCAGGAGAGACTGTGGTGAATACCCGATCTCACCACACTGGGTGAGGTGAATATAAAGAAACTCACCACTTTAGTGTGGTGTAATATTAGTTATTCACCACAAAAACCGTTATTCGTTAGAAAACTGCGTTACCGACCATAAAATCATACAGACGAAAAGTACTGCTATAACGACAAAACTGTTTTATCAGTGGTGAGTATGTATAATATCGATACAACGGTATAGAACTGTTTTATCAGTGGTGAGTATGCTTATTGTCGATACAACGGTACCCTTGATATACGGTATTATCTAGAATACTGTTTTATCGGGGTAAATGATAAATGGTTGTTGAATTAACTGCAAGAAATATGGAATAAATATAAATATATGGTTGGTTGTTGGAGGAGTATTTCTTTCTTTTTTGCAGAGCTGTGTAGTAGTATGATTAAATAAATAAAACTAACTTTTTTTTTATTTCATACAATATTTTTGTGTATTTTTTATTTATTTTTAATATTTTTATTTTATTTGTTTTGTTTTTTTTCCGTATTTTTTTATTTAAGTTTTTTTAATGTTAAATTAAATTTGATTTGTTTACTTTTTGGGGATTTTCTTCTCGTTCGTTATTTTTTTGTTGTTAATAATATATTTTGTTTTTTTTTGGTTTTATTTATTAATAATAATAATTTTAAATTTATATGCTACATATAAATATTTTTTTAGTTTTTTTTTGTTTTTTTATACTACAATTTATGGGGTTTTTTAAATATTTTTTTTATGGTTTTCATTTTATTAATATATTTATTTTTTTATTTTATATTTATTTTAAATCAAAATGTAAAAACAATTTAAATTAAAGAAAAATAATGTAAAAAATTGTTAAATATTAATTAAACAAACTGTCTGTCTGTCGGTTTGTTTCCTTCCCTTGTTGTTAGTTTTAAGAACGATTTTTCTTGATTCCTTCTTTAAATAGGGAGGAGAGAGGGGGATAGGTTAATTTGTTTTTTAAACTTTATTTTAGTTTTTACATTTTTAAATAATTAATTCGTTTTTTTGCTGTTATTTATTTGTTTGTTATTTATTTTTATTCTTTTAATTTTTGGGCGGACTGTCAAAGTTTTTGTTATATTGATTGCTGCCCTGCTTGTTGTTGTTGTGTGTTTGTTAGTAGGGCATTTCATTATTTTATTACTTTTTTGGAAAATAATATTTGTTTTTTTTATTTAGTTTATTTTCAATTAATTTTAAAATTATTAAAAATATTTTGGTGGCGACCTTCTTTCTTAAAAATAAGAAAAAATATGAAGGGATTTATTTTTCTTTATTGAAAATTGAAAAATTTGTGTTAATAATAATAAAGAATAAAAAGTAGGAGAAGAAGGGGAAGGGAAGGAAGGGAAGGGCTGGGAGATAATTTTAAGAAGTTATGATTTTTTTTAAATTTTCTTTTTCCATTTTTGAAATTTATATAAGAAAAAATAGGCGTAGAAGAAGGTAGGTAGTAGGGAGGTAGAAAAAAGGATGTGGGGAAGGGAGGGATGTAGTATAAATAAGAAAGGATAAAGTTTTTTCCTTTTTAAAATTTAACAATTACTTTTTAATAGAGAAGGGGGGAAGAGTTTGTTGGTATTTTAAAAATTTGGATTTTTTTTAAATTTATTTAGGAAAAAAGGTCGTCCCCCCAGTTTTCTTGTTTATTTATTTTTTTTTAATTGTGTAAAATAAATATTGTTTTATTTTTTTATTTGTTTAATATTAATAATGATATGGTCTGTTTTAATTTTATTTTTTTTGTATAAATTATTAAAAAGTTTATTTTTTTATTTTTTTTATATACAAAAAAGTGTTTTTTTTTAGAAAAGTTTTTTTTTTATTAAAGAAAAATGTGCCTTTTTTGGGGGAGAAAAATAATTAATTATTTACAAATTTAATTAAAATTAATTGTTTTTTATTTAATTATATTTTAATTAATTACGTATTTTGTTTTTTTTATTTAATCTTATTGTTTTTTTTTAATTTTTATATATTTTAGCACCTTTTTTTCTATACAAACTTTTCTTGCTTTTTTTGTGTGTTAAGGGAGGAGAAAGGGAAAGAAAAACTAAATATTATATATTTTTTTTAATTATATTTAAGTTTATTTATTTATTATTTATTAATTTGATAAATAAAAAAATTTTTGTTTTTTAGGTTATGTTTTGTTTATTTTATTTATTTTTTGTAATTTTATTATTAAATATTTTTACGTACTTGTTTTTTTTTAGGGGAAAACAGGGGGCTTATTTTATAAGTTTTTTTTTTTAAGATATTATTTTTAATAATATTTATTTTTTGTGTTTTTATTTATATATTAAACTAAATAACTTTTTGGATTTGGTTTTTTTTTTTAAAGATTTTTAAGTTTAAAAAGTCCAAAAATTTGTTTTCTTTTTAATGCGAGGTTAAGGGTTCCCCGTAAATTTTTTCGTTTGTTTTTGAACTAAAAAAAAAAAAAAACAAAATAAAATAAAATTTCTGTTTGTGTTTTTATTTTTGTAATAATTTCAGTTTTGTTGTTTTTATTTAAAAATGTTTATAAGAGAAAAATTATAATAATAAAACTAAGTTTTAACTAAAGCAAAAAAATTGTTAAAAAAAAATTAAAAAAATAGAAATGCAGTAAATTAATTAATTTTTTTTAATAATAAAAAAGAGTTTAAAAAATTTAAGTTTTTTTTAACAAATAAAATCAAATAGAATTAATTTTATATATACTAGAAATTTAAGCCTTAAATACACTACTATATACATTTTCTAAATTTAAATTTTTTTTATAGGAAAACTTAGGATTTTTTTTTATTTTTAATAATAATAATTTTTGGAAAACTTATTTTTAATTATTTTTTTTTATAATAATTAAAACGATATGCTAAATTTTGTTTTTGTGTGTGTTATTGTGTTATGGTTTATAAATTATGTTAAATAATTTAAAGAAATTTAGGCTATTATAAGCTACTTGTTATTATTTTTTATAATTTTTTTTTTTAATAATTAAGGGCAAGTTTTTTTTTGTATATATTTTATATATATAATAATTTATAATTAATAATTATTATTGTTTTTTTTTTGTTAAAAAGAGATTCAGTTTTAATAATTAAAGTTTAACTACCTTTTTTTTTAATAATTATTTTATAAATTAAATTTTATTTATTATATATATATTTTTTTTTGAATTTTAATTTTTTATAAAAAAATTTCTGTTTTTTTCTGGTGAGATCAAAAAGGAAGTTAAAACTGTTGTTGTTTAAACGAAAAAAAAAAATACTTAAATTATATAATAAAAACTAAATCATTTAAAAATATTTATTTACAAGCCACACAAACACACTTTATATATACATACACTAAAAGGTATAATAAACCTAACCTAAAAAAACCCTAAAAAATAAAACTTATTACTTACAGTCTTGTTTATTAAAAATTAAAAAATAAGTAGAACTTATTTAAGAAAAAAAAACTTTTAAAAACTTAAACTTAAATCTCTGGTTAAAATAAACACTAATTTTTAAATAATACTTTTAAAATTTTTCATTTTCTTTTTTAACACATAAACTCTAACTATATACAATCCTTTAATACCTAAATACATAAACTTTTTTTTTACTTAAATTTAAACTTAAAAAAAAACTTAATCACAATTTTAAGTTTTTATTTGAAAAACTTAAAACCCAAACTTTCAAAATTTTATGTCAAATTTCTTATTAAATTTAAATTTCTTCAACAAAACTTCTTACATAAAACCTAACCTAAAAAAAAATCAAACTAAAAACAAATTTTTCTTCATTGCACTTGTCTAAAAACCCTAAACTCCAATCATTCCTTTTCAAACTTCAGTTTTTGGACATGCTTCAAAAACTCTCTCTCTCTCTCTCTCTCTTAATCCTGTTACTTTTTTTTACTATTTAATTATTTTCTCTATATTTTTAAAACAAAAAATCTCTCTTTAATAATTCCACGCTGTTGCTGTTGGATTGCTAACGGCAGCGGCAGCATTGCTGCTATTGGCCAAGGTTTCCTCTTCACTGCTTAAACGATTAACACGCACCATTCTCAGCTTGTCTTCTTGTATAACCTTTATTCTTTCCTCTGTTAAACTTTCCTCATTGATCCTTTCCTTTTCGCTATCACTTTCACAGTCTTCTTTTTCTTGTTTGATTACCACCTCAGGTTCCATGAGATTAGGATGTGGAGTCTCCATCATCATGTCATTTTCTTCCTCCTGTTCTTGGTTTTTATTAACTAAATGTTCCTCCTCCTGAGACAATTGCTGTTGCTGCTGCTGCTGTTGTTGTTGGTTCTCATCTTGCATAACACATACGCCATTGATAATGCGTTCGCTATCAGAGGGTACGGCTGGATTAACCCATTGTGGTGCGGCAGGTTTTCTTCTATTCAAACGCATATTGTTGAGAAATTGCTGGGCATTTAAACTGCTGCTTAAGGCGGCATTTCTATAATCACTCGTCTTGTCCTCATCATCTAAATCCTCATTTTCATTTTCGGACATATGACTCTCATCCATATCATCCTCGAAATCATCATTGCGTTCGCGTTTCAAAGAGCTCATGGATAAATCCAAACCAGACATTTGTTCTCTGAAAGCTTGATTGAGGGCTCGCAATTCAGCCTCATTGGTGGGCAAGGCGTTTTGGGGATTAGTGCCGGGCATGCCGGCCAATGAACGTCCCAGTAAAGCGGCTGCTGCAAAATAGGGTGGATAGGGCAAGGGGGTATTGCCACTCAGACCCATGCGTTCCTTATGCAATTCTAGCAATCTCTGCTGCAGCAAAATGCGAAACTGGACGGGATCAAAGGGTGTGGAATTGGTGTTTTCCCTAGTGGGTATATTGGTTTCCTGTCCAGGTGGCCCATGTGGCACTTGCTGTTTCAAGCGCATGCGATGATTGTGGAACCAGTTGGTAATGGTGCGTGTGGCCAAACCCAATTCATTGGCCAAAAACTCAATAGTGCCCACATTGGGATAAGGATCTAAGGCAAAAGCTAATCTTAAGGCCTCTTTCTGTTCCTCAGAGAATAAAACGCGCTGTTTCTTATTGGGTGGGGCGCCTGAGCTGCCCACGGAGCCGGGTCCCGGACTGGAGGTGTAAAAATCATTGGTATCATTGCTAGAAGTATCAGAGCTATTGTCCTGTTGATTGGGTCCAGTCGAACGGCGGCGTTTGGAGGCCTCTCTTCTCTCATTCTTCAGAACCTGCAAACGCTCTACATTATTGGCATCCGACAGCCACAACTGCATGCGTATGAAGGGTTCACGTCCCTTAATAGACAACATATGCCAGGGTTTAGGTTTGCTCAGCAATTCGGATACAGAACCCTGAGACAAACCCAATACAGCTTCGCCAAAGATTTTCTGACCAATATTGTTGGTTAGCAAGGCTTCCTTGATTTTGGTGGTGATAACCTGAGTGTCTAAATCCTGGGTCAAGGCGGCCATTTCATAAACGGTGGGTGACATATGCTGGTGCATATTGCGCATGGCATTACCTTGGTGGGGTGAGTGTATGGGCATCATCATGGGCTTCTTATCGGGTGTAGGACCGGCGGGTGTAGTTGTGCCTGAGGAAGGTTGTGAGTTGGCGGCCGGTAAAGCGATGGTATGCTGCGGAGGCAAACCCGGCGAAGTTAAAAGCATACTTTGATGATGTTGTGCCGCTTGAGCGGCGGCTGCTGCCTGAGCAGCTTGTACAGCCGCTTGTGCTGCCTGTTGTTGTTGAGTTTGCTGAGCAACAGCGGCGGCCTGCTGCTGTTGATGTTGTTGCATGGCGGCAGACATTACGGCGGCTGCCTGCATTTGCTGCATAATGTGAGCTGGTTCCTGCAACTTCAGTTCGCTCATCATTTTTTGCATGGGTAAAGAGGCCTGCATTTTACTGGCCAAACCCTGAGGTATTTGTGGCGAGCCACTGTAATTGCCGGTTCTCATAAGCTTTTCGGGAGCTATTTTATATTGGGAAGCCACTAGTTTGTGGACCGCATTTTCATCTTCCAAAAACATTTTCATGCGTATGAAAGGTTCACGACCTTTTTGGGTCAACATATGCCAGGGTTTGGGCCGGGCCAAAAGATCGGACACAGAACCCTGAGATAAGCCCAACACGGATTCACCAAACAAACGTTGAGAAATGGAATATTGAGACAAAGCCTCCTTAACGCGACGCACTATATCCTCGGTATTGAGATTGTTAAACATATCAAATTGCTGTTGGGTAATGGGAGGCAAGACCGCCTTGGTGGGTCTTTGTGGTGGCGTATGATGAGGTGGTACGGGAGGTTGTGTTATTAAAGAATTGGTAATGGAGGCCATTCTCTGCAAAGGACTGGCGGTGGCGGAAAATTCCTCATTGGGAGTCATAGCAGGCGGGAGTATGGAATTGCTGAGAGGACTGGGAGCTGCTGAATTAGTGTTGGTGGTGGAAGCATTGCTGGAGACAAGAGGCGCTGGAGTCTTATTGCCCTGTTCAGATTTTACCAAACCAGGATAAAGTCTTTCCACTTCGTTGGAGTTAGAATCTTTGGCATTCGGTGTGGTTTGGCCATGATTGCTGAGTGAGCTCTGGGAACCCTCAAATGAGGTGCGTTGACCATTTACCTTGTTGTTGGAGTCCTTGCTGGGTTTGCTGTTAGAGTCCTCAGGCCCTAAAGAAAGATCCTGGGCACCGTTTAACATTTGCTGTTGCAAAGCCATAAGACTAGAGAAATTGGCAAAGTTAGGTGGTTGGGCAGCATGTTGCTGTTGTTGGAATTTTGACATTTCACGCTCAAAAGCCAAACGCATGTTATCATCACCCGCCAAACCGGGGAAAGCATTGGCAGCCATGCCGGCGGCAGCTGAGGGAAGACCACCACTGAAAAAGGGAGAAAGCAAGAAACTAAAATGAAAAATAAGCATTTAAAGTTCTTAAAACAACAAAAAAACTTACCCTGGAAAAGCTTCCCGTGGAGCTCTAGCCATTAATTCCTGATAAAGTCTAGCCATTTTCTCCGGATTCATATCATCCACGCCACGCATAAGACCCTGACCCGACGATTCAGCACCCTGCGATTTGCTATGATGCTCTTTATAGAAAGGTGAGGCGCAGGGTTGATGAGGTGATTTGGAATCATCATTACTGCGTGAATCTTCTGGCAAAGCAGAAGATCTTCTTTGATGTTCATGCATAACAGAGCCCGATGAAGATGATTTCATTAAAGAAGAAGCCTCATTTAAAATATGAGCAATACGTTCATCGGACATTGAATCATCACCACGACCACCAGCTGCACCACTGCCATAAGGAGGTAAACCAGAATCTAAAATTAAAAAGAAGAAAAAGTATAAGTATTTGTGAACATAATAAATTTCCCATTAACGGTTGTAAAATGGTCTACTAGTAGTAGTAGTAGTGAAGAGAGCCAAGCGACGAAGAAGACAAAATCAATCATGTCATAAAAATTAACTTCAAAAAAATAAGGAACAGCCAACAGAGTTGGAATGAATTAAAGGTATAAAAAGTTTATGATCCTTTTTTTTCATGAGTTTTATTTAGAGATGTTATGTGTGAGTGTGTGTGTGTGTTAAGAGCTAATTCATCAATTGCTTTGGGCGTTTTGATTTTATGACAATTTATTGATCTGACTGAAGAATGACGACTGCTTCTTTGCTTTTTCTTTTTATTTTCATTTGAAATTAAGTCATAAATAAAAGGAATTTTTTAGCAAATAAAAACGTTTTATAAAAAATTTAAGAATTTAAAAAAATTAGTGTTTTAAAGTTCAACAACTTTTAAAAGAAAAAGAAATTATTGGAATTTAAAAATTAAGTTTGTTTTAAAGTTGAGGTTATGTTTAGGTTCAAATTAAGTTGTTGTTAAAGTTGAGGTTATGTTAAGTTTAAATTTAAGCTTAAGAAATGTTTATTTTAGTTTTGAAATTAAGTTTGTGAAACTTTTCAAAAGGAAATCTTTTAGAATATTAAGTTAAGCTTGAAGTTAAAACTGAGTTTGTTATAAAAATGAGTTTTCTGTAAAAGTTATAATTAAGTTGAGGTTAGGTTAAAGGTTAAAATTGAGTTATTTTAAAGTTTAAATTTAGGTTTTACTAAAAAGTTTTTTTTTTACTTTTTAAAGAAAACAATTGCAATTTTATATTGAGGTTATGTTTACGTAAAAGGTTATGTCAAAGTTCAAATATTTTGTTTATTTTTTGTATTTTTTTATGAGAAAGTAACAATATTAATCCTAAAATGAAGTTTATACTCCTCATTTCTCTCTACGATAACCAAAAACCTAACACTTCTCTAACACTTGTTTTTTATTTCAGACTCTTTACCTATTGAACAAGGACAATCTAAGGATATCCTTGTTGTTGTAAAGCATAGGTATTTAAAGTTGTTTTATTTTAGTTGTTATTGTAATAATAGTATTGAAAAGGTATAAAATGTTAGCAACTATTGTTAAATGAAAAAAACATTGCTAAAACCTAAATCGTAACAATTCAACCGTTATATGCCATTTGTCATTCATGTGTTGATTTCCGTTTCCTATAAAACGAAAAGAACGAACGGCAATGAAAAATTTTTTTAAACGAATTAAAGAATGTTTTTTTTTAGAGAAAATAACAAGAAGTGGGAAGTTTAAAAGGAAAATATGAATATGAATGACTGGTTGGTTGGTTGTTTAGATGGATGGCTTGAAAAGCTTAAGCGGATGTTAGAACAACCATTTATTGTTTGTTAAGTGTTTGCTCCTTTGGGAATCGATTATTATTATCCTGCTAAGCAATTGTAAAACAATTTTTTGCAAAATTAAAAAAAAATAATAGGAAAAATTCTTTCAAATTTACAACATTGAGGGATAAACAAAAACCACTTGTATGATTAAAATTTTAAAAAGTTTGTGGGAAAGAGTTTTTTTATGAAAAACTTTCCTAACTAAAGCAAAAAAACAACTGCAGTTTTTTTATTTGTTAAAATCCTTTTAAATCAAAATATTTTCCATAAAATGATGCAATAATTTGTTGATGTTTGTGTTTGATTTCGAATTTAATAAAATGGTTTTCTTTCTCTCTCTCCACCTCTCTCTCTTGCTTTAACAACAAACAAGGTCATATACATCCTATTTTTGTTTTTTTGGTTTATTTTTCAATAAAACTGAAAAAAATAATAATAAAAAAATAATTTTGCATGTTTTTCAAAAGGGAGTTTTATGGACTGCATTCACCACCATTGGCTTTCTATGATGGAGGAATGAAATTTGAATTTGTTTCTGTGTTTTTTAGCATATTTGTGTGCTTAACCATGCAAGAATAATGAAAAAACAAATTGAATTAGCGTTTAATAATTGTAAAAAGAAACAAACAAAAAAATTAAAATAATAGAAACAAAAAAAAATATCAAAAAACGTTTGATGTTTAATTAATTTAAATCTAATAAAAAAGGATCTTTTTCTATTCATACAAAAACAAGAGAAAAAAAATCAAATTTGAAATTTAACTAAAATTGAAAATTTAAACAAATTTTGAAAATTTTTTTTTTACAAAAACCAATTATTAAATTGCATAAATTTATGTTAAAATATTCAAAAATGACAACACTTTAAAAAGTATTTTTTAAAATATTACACAATCAATTAATTATTCAATGATTTCTTTTTTCTGTTACAAAAATTTTATTTCCACTAATTATTCAATTAAATTACTTTATTTGCAATTTTTGCATATTTTTTTTTTTCTGAGTCTTAAAGCAATAATTGCATTGTAAAAATCAATTTATGCTAAAATATGCCAACTTCTTTTTATATATAATATTTCTTTCCATTTGCTGCTGCTGTTAAATTGTGTAAAAATGAAATAAATTCTAATTAAAATGCCTATCAAGTGTTTTTCGTTTTTTTTTTTTCAAACCTAGAACCTCAAACACCTTATGTAGTAAACACCTCTCCCTGTCTCTCTCTCTCTTGAGTCCTCCTTATCCTTAACATTAAACAGATTTTGTTGCTTTGTGTGCAAGAACATAATAACACTTCAAAATGCAATAAATTATCTATGGCAAAAAGAGGAAAAATTGCAATTGAAATTGTAATGAAAATTTTGAATAAGAAATATTCAGTTAAATACTAATAAAGCGTATGTTATTAGAATAAAAAAAGGGTGTTAAGACAAATACAAAGTTAAATTAGAAATATAATTAGTATTCAAAGCAGGGAGAGTGGAAGTAAGAAAGGGTTGTTGGAATATGTTAGAAATTTTTTTATTGGAGAAAAATAAAAGAATTTGAAAATTTTTGTAAGCCAAGAGTTTTAACTACAACATGTTTAAAATAAATTCTAAAAAATTATTTATTTCAAAATAAAATTTTAGGAAAATATTCAAAATTTTTCTCAAAAAAAAAAAAAAAAAAATTATTAAAAATTCGAAAAAAGAATGATTATAAAACAGAAAATAGAAAATTGTTTAGAAAATCAGTTTTAAAATATGATACTTTATCAAAAATAAACCATATTTCTAAGAAAATTTTGAATTTGAAACCAAAAAATCTAATATTTTTAAATAATTTTTCTCAAAAAAAAAAAAAAAAAAAAAAAATAAAAATAAAAAAATAAATGAAAATATATTTCTTAAAATAAAAAAAAAAATACAAAATTTTGTAAACAAACTGTTGTATAACGTATTATATTTTATAAAATATAAACATATTTCTTAAAAAATTTTGAATTTTAAACCCAAAATTAAAAATTTTTTAAAAATTTTTCTCAAAAAAAAAAAAAAAAAATAAAAAATAGAAAAAATTTAAAAAATCAAAAAAAATACAAACAGTTCTTTATCGTTTTAATTCTATAAATTATAACTAGATTTCTTAGAAAATGTAGAATTTTGACCAAAAAAACTGAAATTTTTTACAAAATTTTGAATTTTAAACCAAAAATTTAATATTTTTCAATAATTTTTCTAAAAAAATAAATAAAAATTAGAAAAATTTTTCTAAAATCCAAACAATATAAAATTTTGTAAACAAACTGTTCTATAGCGTATTATAATTTATAAATTATAAACAGATTTTTTAAAAAATTTTGAATTTTAAGCAAAAACCTGGTATTTTTTCAAAAAAAAAAAAAAAAAATAAAGAAAAGTGTTTCAAAATAAAATATTTTATAAACAATAACATAATTTTTAATAAAACGAGAAATTTTAAAGAAAAACTTAAACGAAAACTTTAAAATTTTCTCTCAAAAAAAAAAAAAAAAAAAATTAAAAAATTAAAAAATAATGAAAATTTATAAAAATTAAAAAAAAGAAAATTGTTGAGAAAATCAGTTCTAAAATATGATACTTTATAAAAAATTACAAGATTTCTTAAAAAATTTAAAATGTTAAACCAAAAATCTATTATTTTATTAAAAATTTTCTCTCTCAAAAAAAAAAGAAAAAAAAAATTGTTTTTTTCTTCTAAAAATTTTCTATTTTATTAAAAAAAGGATTATCATTTCTTTTAATTAAAATTTGTTGCGTATATATTGCAAAATTTATTTATTATAGTAATAAAATTAAAAATTTGTTTTTCTTAAAAATTTTCAAATAAAATTTTTCAAAAAAAAAAACCATGACGTTGCTGATGCTTCTGGTGATATATATTTTCTTTTTTGAAATCAATAATAATGTCTATAAATTAAAAAAAACATGGTTAATCCCTGAATACTCAACATAAATTTTGATTTACTTTATTAATTAAAAGAAAAAAATATTATTTGGCTGTATAAGTGTATCATCAGCAGATTTGATTCGAAATGAAAAAAAAAAAACGAATATTGAATAAATAATAAAATAAATTATAAAAAAAATCATATAAAAACAAAATTAACACCTACTCAATATATAGAAAAATGAACGGTAAAATAAAAAAAGAAAATTCAATGAAAAATTTTAATGGTTTTTCTTTAGAGGTGATATGCCTATTTTTTTTTTGCTCATACAATTTCTTTGTGATTTGTATTAACTTATAAATCTTAAATAGAAAGAGAGAGAGTGAAAGAAAAAAATAAAAAAAAAATTGGAATTTTTATAGTTGTTGTTTTATACATGTTCTGCTCATATAATAATAATATTCCTACAAATTACATGTTAAAGAATGTGTCATCATTTTTAAATTCTGCGTGTGTTTTTTTCTATTTTTTTTTTTTTTTTGGTTTAGGTGACAATTTTCGATTTTTCATTTCAATGATGTGTAGATGTTGATGATGGTAAAAATTAAGAAAAATTTTTAGAAAAAAAAAAAAATAAACCGAAAACAATTTTTTAAATGCTAATTTATGGCTTTTAGTATGAGATTTTTTTGTTGTTGTTTTTGTAGAATAAAAAAAAAAAAACAGAAAAAAAAGAAGAAGCCCATTAAAATTTATTTAGACAGACAAACAGGTCAAAATATTTTAAGTAGTAATTTTAAAATTGTAAAGAAATTTTTAAGAAAATAAAAAAAATTTTATTAGTTATTAAATTAAAAAAAAATAACGAATAAAACTAAATTTTATTATTTATATTTAATTTTTAAAATTTTTTTTTAAATTCTTGTAAAATTTTTCTTTTTAAAGAAATTTTAAAAACTTGTTTTAATTTAAAAATTTTTAAAAAACTATAAACATTTGTTTTTGTAAGAAAATTTTAATTTTTTCTAAACTTTTAATATTTTTTTTTTTAAATTTTTAATATATTTTTTTAATTTAGTTTTTTTAATTTTACAAATTTTAAAAATTTAGCTTTTTTCTGAATTTCAGATTTTTTTTGTTTAAAAATTTTGAATTTTTTAAATATTAATATTTTGAATTTTTTCTAAATTTTTAATAATTTTTTTTTTAAATTTTCAGATTTTTAATTTTTTATTTTGCAATTTTTAAAAATTTAGTTTTTTCAGAATTTTAGATTTTTTTGTTGAAAAATTTTAAATTTTTTTAAATATTAATATTTTAATTTTTTTTTCAAAATTTTTAATATTTTTTTTAATTTTCAATATTTTTTTTAATAATTTCCCTTTTTTAAAATTTAAGTTTTTTTAATTTTACGATTTTTAAAAATTTTGCTTTTTTGCAGAATTTGAAATTTTATTTTGTTAAAAAATTTTGAATTTTTTGTAAATATTAATTTATTAATTCATTTTTGAAAAATTTTCTTTTAAAATTCTAAAAATTTAAAACCTTTTTCTTTAATAAATCTAACTTCTCTTTCTCTTCTCTCTCTGTCTTCCCTTTTTTCCCACAAATCTATATTTATTTAATAACAAAAAACAACAACATTAGAAAAAACGTCATTCATTGTTTTTGCATTTATAATTTTTTTTTAACAAATAATTGTTTAAAACTCATTGATGCTTAAAATCTCTAGACGTCATATTTTTCTCTCACTCCTTAACTCACTCGTACTCTTTCTTTGCTATTCCCTTATACAGCCTTTTGCATAGGCTATACTTTTTTTGCTACGTTTTTTTCAATTCAACTGTTTAATTTTTGTTTGGTTTGTTGCATTTTATTGTTGTTTTTTGCTACAACTTCAAAGGTTTACTCTTTCTTCTGGGCCTCTTGTTAAGCTTCCTATTGATTTTTTTCCTTTTCTCTCTGCTTTTCCCTCTCTCTCTCTCTCTCTCTCTCGCTTTTAGTTATTAAGTTAATACAAACATTTATTGTTAAAACAAATAATAAAAAAAGTTTTAGCTAAAAGTAGGCAATACATTTTGCTAGAGTTTAAAGTTTTGTTAAATAAACTAAAAAAACTTGAGGGGAGAACAAAGTTTTTAAACATTTGCTTTATGAAAAAGAAAATTTTTTAAAAAAAAATTTTTAAATTTATAAAATGTTTAAAAAAGTTTTAAAAATTGTATTATTTAATTAATATTTAAGAATTTTATAAACAATTCTAAAAAACCATTGCCTATATTAAGGCTTATTAAAACAAATTTTTCTTAAACAAACTAAAACCTTTAATTTAAAGGTTTTCTTTCTATTTCTGTTCAACTTTTAACTTTTTTTATTATGAACTTATAAGGTAATTTACTACATTGAAGAAATCAAAAACTAATAAATCTTTAAAGTGTCAAGTGTCAACTTGTATTTCTGGGGCCGTTTTTGGAAAGCTATTTAAGTCTATATTTACTAAAGACTTGCTGTTGCTTTACTTTTTACAAGAAAACGCGTTTATTGCAAAACAAATAACAAGGATATTTGAAAAATTGCATGTTTCCTTTTTGAAAAAATACCGAAAGGAAAACAAACACACACACACACACATTTATAGACAACATACTAAATGTCAACATTTCAAAAAGTATTGTATTTGTTGCTATTTGCAAATGTCTTGATATGCGCTATAAACTAACCCTTTCCCTTGGCCCACACTTAAAGTTGTTTTAAATGTGTAGATATATTTATTGGTTTTTAAAGACAAACGTTTTATTTGCACGCACTATAAAACTAACTTTGATTTGTAAGCAAGCGGAAAACCCAGCAAACAATTTTATTTACAATATTTTGAAATTAAAAAGTTTTTTTTTTAAGAAAAAATATAGAAAACTAAACACCAAAACTGTAAGTTTGAACAATTTATAAAAAAATCTTAAGAAAACTATAAAAGTTGCACATTTTAAGAAGCCTGAGTCTAAAAACTGGAATTTAAAACCTACTTTTAGGGACTAGTAATTTCAAAATTATAAAAGTTGCATTGAAAACTGAAAAATAAGAAATTGGTAAACATTTTAAACACAAAATAAAAGAAAACTATACAAATCTAACATTTTAAATAGCCTTAGCCTATAATCAAAGATAAGAAGCCTACTTTTAGCGGTCAGAAATCTCAAAATTGTAAAAATTATGTTAGAAACTGAAAAAAGGAGGAATTGTTAAACATTTTAACACAAAATAAAAGAAAAGTGTAAAAATTTATATATTTAGAATGTTAGTTATATAAATTCGAATAAAAAGCCTACTTTTAGGGACTAGAAATGTGAAAATTGTAAGAAATATGTTAAAAAGCGATAAAAGAAGAAATTGTTTAAGTTTTTAACACAAAATAAAAGAAAACTATAAAAATTGAATATTTTAAGAAGCCTAAGTCTTTAATTTAACATAAGCAGACTACTTTTAGGGGCAAGAAATCTTAAACTCATAAAAATTGTGTTAGAAACTAAGAAAATAAGAAATTGTTAAACGTTTGGCAATAAAACTATAAAATTTAAGTCAACGAGTTGATACAAGAATTTATACAAAATTTAAAGCCTAACTTTAAGGGTTACCAAATGAATTTTTGTAATTGACAAGGAAATTATCACAAATTTGGAAAATTTTTGTATTTCGAACAAAAGAAAATTATACAAAAAAATAAATGAAGTTTTAAAAAAGCTAAACTAAATGTAAATATATTTAAAAACTATCATTAAGGCTTATTAAGTAGAAAATAACTCAATTGTTTTTTTTAAGGATTACACAAGGTTTTATTTTTTGCTTTATGTAGCCCCTTAAGGATATGCTTTAAATTTTGCTAAATTCCTTTTTAATCGTTTAATTTGAACATGCAAATTTGCATGTTTTGAGGTTTGTTTTTTTGTTTCTTTTGTAATATTGATGGTTAAATGATTAAAATCTTTCTTAAACTAAAGTTCTTAGTAGTAACAATAATTATAAAATTTCTTTTATTTTTGGCAAAAAATAAAAAAATGCAATTAAATGCAAAAAATATTTTGCTTCATGTTAATTAAAGTTTTTTTTAGTTTGAAAAAAAAAGAAAACAAATTTAAGCAAACAAACGCGCAAATTTGTAAAAATTGATGTCTGTCTACACGCCAAAATTATTTCATTTTAGTTTCAATAATTAAATCAAAAAAATACCAGAAAATAAAAACAAATCACAAATGTATACCCTTCAAAGACATTTTGTAAATTTATTGTAAAAAATCATATTATAGACCAAAACTATCTTGTCTGCTTATTTTTCAATTTTGTTTCTATTTTTTTTCCTGTGCAGAAATCAAAAATAATTATAAAAACAACAGCAACAACAACAAAATCTTGATGCCATCTATTGCTGCTAGTTTGTCTATTTGTTGGCTGATACTTGCTGCCGCTGCTGCTGCTGTTGTTGGCTGGCTAGCTGGCGTTTAGCCAGTTTATAGATACTTGATTTGAGGCATATAGAATAAATAAATATCTATATATTATTACAAAGAATATGACATTACAAAAAAAGTACGTGTTTAATAATAGAGGAGACAAAATAATAAATATTTAATTTTACTAATAGTATTAGAAAGAGATAGAAGAAAACTAAATGATTAACTTTAGTTTTGCATTAAAAATGTCCTCATTTTTAACCATTTTTTTTTTTTTTGAAAGAGGTATGAGGTAATGGAGTGCCTGTCTGCTCAGTCAGTCCATTACTAATTATATAAATTTGCTTAAATTGTGTTTTATTTTTAAATTTATTTTGTTTTTGTTTTTTTTTTTTTAAGAATTGTCTTTTTTAAATAATTGTTTTTAAAATAAAATTGAAAAAAAATTGTTTTTTGTTATAAAAATGTGTGAAATTTTTAGCTAAATTTAATGAAATTTATTTGATTAACAACCACATTAAATTTAAACATTATGATTTCAAAATAAATTCTCTAGCAGCAAATTAGAAATTCTATAAAAATTTGGCAGCATAATCAAGCAAACAAAACTATACAAAAAAAAAACTAAAAACAACAAATTATTTAAACCAGCAAAATCACTTAAAGTTAACTAAACTCCTAAAAATAGGCTACAATTTCTAAAACTTCTTAAAACCTAAGAAATTTTTTTCAATTTTCTATAACATATTCCAAAAGTTTTAGTTTTTTATTCCGCTTTAGTTTTCATCATAACTAAAGTCTCTTTAAGTAAACTTTTACATTTTAACTCTCTTCAGCCTTAAAATATGCTACAAATTTTATAAATATTTTTCTATTCAAAACTATTCGTTCGATAAAAAAAAAACAAAGAATAAACTCAAGAAAAACAACAAAACAAAAAACTTACCTTTTTTGGGTATTAACGATTTGAGTAGCATCACTGCATTATCATCACAAGACCAGGCATGCATTTTGCGATAACTGTCACGACCCTTTTCGGTCAATTTATCCCAGGGTTTGGGTTTCGACAGCAATTCCGAAACAGTGCCCTGCGACAGACCCAATATATATTTGGCAAATATACGTTGACCAATATTGTGCACCGACAACAATTCACGTACACGCCTAGAGATATGCAACGTATCCAAAGCCTGATTGGCATATTTGTCCATATTGTAACGTAACATTTCCTGTAGTTTAGCCTCCATGGGATCACCTTTGGGTATTAAAGATTCACCCAAACGTCCGGCCATAGAAGTGCCGGGGGGCAATTGTAAGTCATCGGCAAAACGGAAGTGGCCACGTTCTTGGAATTGGAATGGTAAACCGGGCAAAAAGCCATGAGGCAAATGTGAGGCATGACCAGCGCCCATATGATGACCCGTGGGAGTGGCACATAAGCTATTGTTATTATCCTCTAGATTCTTAAGCGAGCCATTTAGAGATAAACTATGATGATCTTCCGAGTTCTGGCGTTGTTCCTGCAGATTGGGTGTGCTGGCACTGGAGGCCGAGGAATCATGATGATTAAGAGCAGACTTATCATGTTCCGACGACAAATGGCCGGGCAATTGATGGTGCAGGTGATGGTGATGATGATGGTGGGACTGTAAATGATGATGGTGTGAAGCGGCGGCGGCAGCTTGAGAATGTGAAAAACCATCTGCAGAACGTAAAGAGGATTGAGTTGAAGAAGTATTAGAGTTGGGAGTAGAAAAAGTAGAATTAACTAATTGACTAAGCAAAGTGGTGGAGGAGGGACCACAGGGTGGTTGAGACTGTGGTGTTGATAAATGCGTTTGTGTTGAGGAGTGATGATGATGATGTTGGTGTTGTAGGGGCTGATGTTGCATAAGCAATTGCTGTTGTTGTTGTTGTTGCTGTTGTTGGTGGTGGTGGTGATGATGCTGCTGCAGAGAACGTTGTTGTTGTTGCTGCTGCAAATGTTGCTGATAATTATTGTTGTTATACAAGGATTTGCTGTTATCAAAACCCCTGCGCCAATAAGTATTCACCAATTCCTCACCCAATAAAGTGCCAAAACGTTCAACATTCTGTTTAAACGAAGAAGAAACTTCTTCGATATCATTTTCAGTTTCTTCTTCTTCATGTTCATGTTCTTCTTCTTCTTCTTGAACTTGTTCTTCAAGTGGCTTTATCAAATTAGCCTCTGAAGCTTGTTCACAAGATTTTGTTGTTAAATTATTATTTATTTGGGAATTAACCTCTTCTACCACTTCCTCTTCATCATCATCATCGAGTATTTCAATTTTTGGCACTTTTGAGGAGCTTTCTGTGGTTTGCTCTTCTTTATTATGATCTAGAGCTTGAGTTTTAGTTTCTGTTTGTATGTTAGAATCTAAACTTTGAGGCTCTGGCTCTTCTTTATTTGTTAAGCTTACTGTTTTTTTATATATATTTTTTTTATTTTTTTGAAATACAAGAAGAATTATACAAAAGATATAAAAAAACCTTAGTGTGTTTTTAGGGATTTTTTTGAAATTTATTTATTTTTTTTAATATTTTTTGTTGAGATGAAAGAGTAAGTGAGTAAAAGAGTTAGAGAGAGAGTGAGATTGTTTGATTTGATTTAAATGGCAAGAAAACTCAAAAAAGTATAAGTGAAATGCGCCAATTTAAAAGAACTTAATAAAACTGTTTAAACATGCTTTGCAAAACTTGTTGGTTTTGCTTTTTTTCTAGTGATAATTTAAAAGATAACATTTTCTTTATCTTTATAATAATATTTATTTTGTTAAGAAAAAAGACAGCCATAAAACTTGGCGCCTATTTGAAATGTAAAAAAAAAACATAAAGCCGCCCACAGTTTTTTCCTTATTTTTTATTAAATATAGAATGCATTTTATAGAAAAAATATCCATAATTCTTTTGTAAAAAAACCACACCAATAAACACATCAACAACAACAACACAGCCATAAATATAGAAAATTTTTTCCAATTCATTTAAGTTCAAAAAAAAAAAAAAAAACTGAATAAATTTCTTTGTTTGTCAATTAGGTAAATATTGAAATTAAATAATAAAATGTTTGTTTTTTTTTGTAAGAAAAATAAGAAGTTTAAGTTAAATTATAAAGTTTTTTCTTTCAGTGTTTAAAGTTGTTTATAAATAATAATAGCAATAAAAAGAAGAGCAATTACCTTCGGTATTTTTTAAAGCCTCAGCAGCTACCAAAGCTTTGGTTCTTTCCATTAATAATTCTTGGAATTTATTGGGATCATTATTGCAGGCTGCAGCTGCGGCGGCGGCAGCAGCAATGGCATTTTGTTGGCTAATCGAGTCTAAAGATAAGGGAGATCTAAAAGAAATAAAGATAAATTAAAAAAATAAATAAATAAAAAGAAAATTTTAAAAATTTAAATTAATTTTTTTTATAATTTTTTAACATCTTTTAAAATTTTTTACAGTTTTTGGAAAATTTTTTATAATTTTTAAAAATTTTTTATAATTTTTTAAAGTTTTCATAATTTTAAAAAATTCTTCGAAATTTTTAGAAATTTTTTAAAATATTTTGTAGTTTATAGAAAATTTTTTCTTAATTTTTAATTTTTTCTATAATTTTGGATTTTTTTATAATTTTTAAATTTAAAAATGAAATAAAAATGTTTTGTTGTTCAATTGAAAAAATTTAAAATTTTTGATATTTTGTGAATTTTTTTTAATAATTTTTTATAATTTTTGAAAAATTTTAAAATTTTTTAATTTTTTTTTAATTTAAACTTAAATTTTTGTTTTATACTCTACTTTTAACTTACTGTGTTTCCTTTTTGATTTGTATATCTTTGATAGAATCTTTAGTATTTGTACACTCTTCCATATCTAAAGAATTTTGATTATTATCTGCTCTAACTTCAGACAAGTTCTCTTCTCGCTCCTGCTCATCCTCCTCTTCTTCATCATCATTGCCTACTTTATTTTTTATTAAATCACAGTTTCTCTCTTTAACAATAACTTCGACAGCATCATCATCATCGTCGTCATCATCATTAACTTGCGCTTCAATGGCTTCAGTTACATCTTGAGCCTTTGCTGTTTCCTTAATCTCTAACATTTCACAGTCTTTGTCCTCAGACTCTGGCTTGCGCTGCTGTTGCTGCTGCTGCTGCTCTAACTGATTTTGTTGTAAAGCTTCATTTATTTGCTGTTTATCCAATTTGGATTCCAAACGTATTATATGCTGGCGTTTGGCTTCCAAATGTTCTTCTAATCGATGGATTTGTATTAAATGTGTTTGTTCTACGTTTCTTAAACGTTTAACTTCTTCAAATAAGGCTTTAATCTGAAAGTAAAAAAAAAACAAAAGAAATTAAAGAATATTATAATTAAATAAAAAATTTTTTTTTAATTATTAATAAAAAATAAAACAATAAAAACTCCAAAAAAAACTTTGTCTTTCAAACATTTTCTCACAAAAAGAAATTATTGAAATTTCCCTTGTCAAATTTAGCCAATTATCATATTTTCAACTACAACAACAACTACTACTTTACAAGAAAATTGTTTAAAAACTTGCACGTCTTGAAAATCTTGCAGCAACATACTGTCTGTCTTGCCTTACTACCTATTGTTAACTTGATACCTTTACATACAACAAACCCCCTTTAAAATTGTCATAAAACAACAAACAACAAAAACACCCATATGAGCTGTGATTTTTACCCTTATGTTAATTTTATTAAAAAATTATATGTTTTTTTTTATTTATTTTCATATAAGGAAACAGAAAAAAAACACAAAAATTGTTAAAAACAAGTTTGTTCAAACAAACAAAAAAGGCAAAATTTATTGACGAGCCTAAATGTATGCTATAGAATTTAAACGTTACTCTAGAAGTTTTGTTATATACCACAAACTGGTGGTTGTTTAATAGTTGTTGTTGTTCTTGCTTTTTGTTGGTATTTTTATGATATATACCTTGAAAAATTTAATAGTCTTACTTTTTATTCTAAGACGCAAAATAAGCCTTAAAGTATGTTATACAATTTCTTTAATATTCATTAAGGTTTTCTTTGCCTTAAGCAGAAAAAAGGATAAGGGGGGGGAGTGTGGTGTTGTTTTGTTAAATAACAACATAACAATCAATTAGGTTTTTTTATAAATAGATAAATTGTAAAATCTATAAAGTATAGCATACTTAAGGGCTTTTATTAAAAAGATTTTATATTATTAATAATAAAAAATTTATTTTTAAAGTAAAATTTGTTAAAAATTTATTATAGAAATAAAAAATTTCTTAAACAATAAAAAAAAATTCAAAAAGTACTTTTTTTGTTAAAATTTCTTAAAAAGTACTTTTTTGTTATTTTTTCAATTGTAAGTACCTTTTTTTTGTTTTCTTTTTTAAGAATTTGTTAAAAAGACTTTAAAGTTGTTTATATTAAAGTTTTTAGGCAAAAATTAATAAAAATTAAGTACTTTTTTAAAATTATATAAAAAGTACTTTTTTGCTACTTTTTTTTAACAGTAAGTACCTCTTTTGTTTTCTTTTTTGAGAATTTGTTAAAAAAATCTTTCAAATTGTTTATATTAATGATTTTTAGACAAAAATTAACAAAAATTTTCCAATAAAAATTAAGTACTTTTTTTTAGGTACTTTTTGTTAAAATGGAAAATTTTATTAAACATATAAATGTGTTAAATTTGAAATTATAAATTTTGTACTATTTGCTAAAAATGAAACATTTTTTTAAGAATTTAGTACTTTTTTAGGTACTTTTTGTAAAAGTGGAAAATTTTATAAAAAATTTAATGCTTTTTGCAAAAGTAGGAAATTTTATTAAAAATTTAGTACTTTTTTATTTACTTTTTATAAAAGTGGTATATTTTATTAAAAATTTAGTACTTTTTTAAGTAATTTTTGTAAAAGTGGTAAATTTTATTTAAAATTTAGTACTTTTGGTAAAATTGTGAAATTTTATTAAGAATTTGATACTTTTTTAAGTACTTTTGGTAAAAAATGTGAAATTTTTAAATAAATAGCTTTAAAATAAAGTTAAACTTATTGTTAAATTGTTATTAAAATTCCTTAAATGTTTTAGTTGTCTTGCTTAACCTCTCCCTAACCTATTTCCCTATAAAAAACTAATTTATCAATTTTATTATAAATTTTGTCTACACACAATTTCATCTATTCTTTGCTTACCTTATGCCTTGTTGATTACTTTATAACATTGAGAGAAAAAAAACAATGAATATTAAATAATATTTCAAATCTAACAAAATCATTGATTAAAAAACTTTCTAGTTTTTCCCAACAACAACCAGGCCACAATTTTTCTCTTTCTATTGAAATATTAAATGATACAAGAGTTGTATAAAAGTGAAAAATTTTCATTAATAATTGGCAGTTTGTAAACATTTGAAGTTTTTAACTGACAAAAATATTTTGTTTTGTTAAGCAATAAGACGTGGGAAGAGAAAGGGGGGGAGAGGTAACGAATGAAGAGTGTCTTAATACTAAGATCCTTTAAAACTTTTATAGTAAAATAAAAAGAAAAATAAAATTATAGAAATAAATTAACAAACAACAAAAGTCATTGATTATTTTTGAATTCATATTTTACATAATAAAATCCATGGCATATTTTAAGGGGAGTGTTGACGACAGCTGAAGTTTGATGTTAAATATTGAAATTTTGTTAGAATTTTTTTTGAGTCTGAGTTATTAAGATGATAGACAACATTGTCTATAACTAATTAGTTTGGTTGTTTGTTTGTTTGTTAAATTCTACCAAAAAGGGGTGGTTTGTGTCTTTCTTGCTTTAGATTTTCATAAAACAAAAAAAATTTATTTGATTAATTATGAAATCTTATAAAAAACAAAAAACACCCTTTCAATACTTTTAAACAAGGTAAAAGGTATTATATACACATACATACAATTCATATGTTTGTATATGTATGTAGGTATATCACACACATGTATAGACTCATATGCTAATTTTGTTGATTTTTGTTTAACGTTATAAAGTTTATGCCTTTTAACAAAACTTTGTTAATTTATCTATGTCTCTTGTCTATACTATGTTAATTTTTTATTATTATTATTTACAAAATATTTTTTCTTGTTATTGTTGTTGTTATTTTTATGTTTATAAACATGAGTTTTTTTTATAGGTTTTTAATTCTAATAATTGCATTTTATTGCGTTGGCAACATTTTATTGTTTATTGGCAATCATCATATTAGTAAAGTAAAACACATATTAAGGGGGAAAGGGTAGGGGGGTTAAAACCCACTTATTCCTTAATATTTATTTATATTTATTATTTACATATGTGTGTTTGAAAATAGTTTATCGCCTAAAAATTACCATAAAACAAAAATTTATTGTCATTGATTTAAATGTACATGACAACTTCTTTAGACAAAACAAAAAACTTTGAATATTTATTAATATATTTCACATGTGTAAGCTTTATAGAAAAAAAGAGTTTAACTACAACTAAACACGCAAATTGTAAAGAAATCTTAATAAAAAGACTAAAACTAGGCAACTGTTTTAAGTTATTTAAAGACAATTTTGTACAAACTTTTTTTAAGTTTAGTAAAATTTTTCCATAATAATTTATATTGGTTTTTAAAGGTTTTTTAAAGAAAAATTTTGTAAGAAAATGTTTTTTAAACTTTTTTTGATTTTTATTAAAAATAACTGTACTTTTTTTAAAGTTATCTAATGAACAACTTACTTTTCTTTAATATTAATTTTCTATATACAAACAAAAAAATCCCCCTTAAAAGTATGCTGTACTTAATAAGCTTAAGATAGAAAAAGGGTTAGAAAAACTACAGCCTATACATAGGCAATAATAAAGTAAAACAATACTAAACACTGTAGAAATCATTAGAAATCAATGATATTTGTCACATACTCACATACACTCTTACATAAGTATTTGTATTTGTCTCTAACATATCCTGGCCAAAAAGCATCCAACAAAAAAATCCTTTTTAACAGTTTCTTTTACTCATTAGTAGAGAAACGAAAAAAAAATCTAACCCTTTTTTTAACACAGTTTTATAAACATTTTATAAGTAAAGAGCATGTGAGTGAAAAACAAAAGACATTTGTATTTAAATTTTGAATATTTATGTAGTGGTAATATTTTAAAATTTTTCTGCACGACTGAATTTTAATTCCTTTGACGTTATAGCTATAGAAAACAATGACAAAGTCATATTTAGCAGGCTAAAAGTATGCTATAGATTTTAAGTCAATAATATAGAGAAATACAACAGTTGATGAGTAAAGGGAAGCAAAGACATGTATGTGGTAGAGTTATTAATAGTAACTGTCTTAAAATTTATATGTATGTGAGTGTGTGTTGTTGTTGCTAAAAAGTGTGTTGCCAATCGATTGTTTTTTTTTATTATTATTATTTGTGTTGATGAGGATGATGTTGATGAAGATGAGTTTGAGTGGCTGCTTGGCAATTTTGTTAATTACAAATCGGTTTTATATGTAGAAGTAGATATTATTTTATATTATTGTCTGAGACCTTGTACAGCTTCTTATCAAGAGGGTTGTTTTTTTATTTTTATTATTATTGCTATGATTTTAAATCGCATATATATATTTTATTTTACTAACATGAGTTCGATTTTTAAAAGTGCTCTTCTTTGTATTCATATTTACTTTTTGTTTCATGAATTTTGTGTAAATTATGAAATATCCCTTGTTTTGTTTTTTTTTTGGCAACTTTTTTCTGGTGGGTTTTTTGTGTTTTTTTCAACATAAAATGACCATCATTCAAATGCCAATGTCCAAGTTTTTATTTTCATTATTAAAAGGGTTTTAGGTTTTTGTTGTGCCTTTCACATATGAGTTATTAACCAAAAAAAAGGTATTTTTATATTTTTAATATGAATGTCATTTAAATGATAAAATTTTATACAAAAAAAGGGAAATTAAGGGAATGAGCGGGTTTTTCAAAAGATAAAAGCTATTTTTTTAAATAAATCAATAATTAAGGGAGAAAAAAAGGTAAAAATCCACTCGATAACACAAAAAACCAAAATCTACAGTCTAACTTAAGGCATGTCTATATAACATTAAATAAAACAAAATCTATAGCCTAACTTAAGGCTGCTTAACTTTAAACCAAAACAAACTTTAAGTTAAAACTTAAAATTAAAGTTGAAATATTAAAAACAAAATCTATAGCCTATAATAAGGCTTAATAACTAAAACAAAGTATACTTTTAGGCTAAATATATATAATAATTTAATAAAAACTATTACTCTTCTCTATAAATGTTCAATTTTTGTTTAAGAAAAATATGATTTAAGTTTAACTAAAAAAAGTTTATTTTTTTTTTAGAAAAAAGTCCTCATAAATAATACTTAATGATTTTTTGTGGTTTCATTATCATCATTTCTGGCCACAAACAAAAACAACAAAAACATTCGTTAATATTTATGCTACATTAACTGTCAGTCACTAAGATAACCGGTATATCATTGTTTTTAGCCAAAAAAAGGAAACACAAAAAGAAAAACTCTAACTGCATCATCAAGAGCAGCAGCAGCAGCAGCCACAGACACAAAAATGCTCTTTTCTACCACGATAATCATCTTTGTTAATGTCTTAATGTTAGACATATTGAAAAATCGTGTATTTCTCTTCTTTTTTTTTTGCCAACAAAAAATAGCAACTACTTGAAATCTAGGTAACACCCTACTCCTACCCCTTTAACTTTTACAAAAACAAAACAAAAAAACTAATAATAATAATTTACATATGCAGCTAGAAAATGTTGAAAAATTGTTTTTAAGCAAGGAAGACCACTTACATGTCTTTCCATTTTTTTCGCACAGAGTGCACAAGTTTTTAGGAATACACAGAAAGCACAGCTTAACGTAAAAGTCAAGGATTACAAAACAACAATAATAAGTATTTGAAAGGTTTTTTTCTACCGTAGTTGTTGTTGTTGTAGTATTATTAAGGCAAGGAACAGGTCATATTTATTACATATACTTTTTTTTAAATTTATTTGTTTGAATTTGAATATTTTTATTTTGGGATTTTTATTTGGAGTGAAGAGGAGAGTGTAAAAAAAACAAAAGAATAATCATTGAAATTGTTTGGTTATTTTTTTCTGTATTCATAAAAGACACAAAGGAAGGAAGGATAAGCCATTAGATAGAACAACGAATTTATACTTTTTATTTTTGGTATATTGTACACATATCAAGCAGGGTCTCAATGAGTTATAAAAATTTATGAATTATTTTTTTTTTTTTGAGAGGAAAAACTCATACCTTATGATCACAAGAAAAAATAGAAAATATCTAATAAAATATGAAATAAAATATTAGGGAGGCACCTTCAAATCTAAAGGAAATTCAAGAAATTCAGAATAATTCCATAAATTTTCGTGATTTTTTGGTAAGCAACATGATGAGGTAATGTTTTTCTTAAAGATTATAAAGTTTTGTTTATTCGTTACTAGAGGTTAAGCAACATTATTGTGAAATCTATTAATGCAACATTGTTTAGCAACATTTTTTTCAAAATAATTTCCATTTTTCCTTAAGATTATGAAAATATAAAAATTTTGTAAATTTTCTTTATTTGTAAACTAGCAACAATGTTGTGAAACCTAGTTTAGCAACATTGTTAAGCAAAATTTTCTAAACTAATTTAAGCTGAAATTCAGTAACTGTTATTGTAAATAAAAATTTTTTATTATTTGCTTTTAAAAACACAGAGTTCAAGTAAAATGTTGCAAAACTTTGTTTAGCAACATTTTGTAAAATTAATAAAAATTTCGTTTTTATATAATTTTTCATGTTATGTTTACAAAAATTATGAATTTGTGTTAAAAAAGTGAAAAACAATTTTTTTAGCAACTTTGTTGCGCAACATTGTAGCTTGAGATCAAAGTGTGATTTATTACACACAATTTTCTATAAATTAGTTTAAATTATTAAAATAAATAAGAAATTGGTTTAAAATTGTGATTTTTTCGTTTCAAAATCAAGTTGAGCTAAAATGTTGCTTAGCATTGTTTAGCAACATTTGATAAAATTACTTAAAATGTTATTTTAACATAATATTAAAGCTATTTTTGTTAAATTATAATAAAATTAGTTAAAAAGGTAGTATTTTTGTTTAGTTAAATTGAAATGTTGCTAAACATTATTTAGCAACATTTTGTTAATTTTTAAGCAAAATAGCTTTTTTATAAAAATTTTTCTTGAAATTGTTGCAAAATTTAAACATTTTTAATAAAATTTAAAACTATTAGATAAAAAATGTTCTTTATGTTAAAATGTTGCTAAACATTGCTTAGCAACATTATGTAAATTTAAAACAAAATAGCTTTTTATTAAGATTTTCTTTAAAAATTCATATAAATTAAACCATTTTTGTTTTTTACACTTTTTGTTAAGCAACTTTGTTTAGCAACAATGTTGCTAAAGTTAAAATTTAAGGGAAATTTTTTATAGAATTAGATAAAGTTGTTAATGTAAGTAAAGCATAGCATCCCCTTAATAAATTTTGTTTAACTTTAGGTTTTCGTTTTCTTACAGTTTGAGGCAGAAGTGTTTCTAGAGAGAGAGAGAGAGAGAGAGAGGGTGAGAAAAAAGGACAATTGTGATGTGTTACACTTATTGTCGAAATACAAAAGTAACCAAACACATTCTAACTAAAAATTATTATTTGTTATGGACCAAATGTTGATGTTCCTGCTGCTGCTGCTGCTGCTCATCATATCCTTACTCATAAATTATTGTCTAGACTATGATTTTCACAACCATTTTTTGATTATGATTTTACTTTACCCCTTAAAAAAATATAAAAGGTCTTCTTGTCTTGTGAGTTAGTGTTGCTGCCGTTAGAAGTAGCTAGCTAGCAACATACGCGCGATATCATATCAATGTTATAATATTGACTGTATAAATATGAGTTGTAAAACCAACCAACAAAAAAAAAAAAGGATTAAAAAACATAAAAGGACTTTGCTTGGTTATAAAGATGATGAGTTAAGTAGTAGTAAGCCAATTTTTATTTCTATAAACAAATATAAATGAATGTCAAAGATATATTTTGAAAGCTAAAATAAAATATATTTTTGTTAAAAAAAATTGGAAAAACCAAAAATTTATGAGTGAGGGAGTTAGTTTGGTTTGTTAAAAGTTTAACGAATTAGAAAATATGAAATATGTATATATTTGCCCAAGATGTGCTTTTGACGTTGAGTCCATAATAAAATTGATTAACAATATACAAATACAAAAAAAAAGGATATGTCTGCTGGCAATTAAAGTCCTACCAAAAAAACAAGAGCTTTCAATTTGAAAAAAAGTTGTTTATTAAATTATTTTTGTTTAAAAAATTTCTTAAATTTTTAAAGTAAACCAAACAACCTCATGTATGTTTACTAAGTTTATTCAACATTTTTAACATAACTAAATACTCTAAGGAATTATATGCTTGTTATAAGCTTTCAACAAAAAAAAAAAAACTCAGAAAAAACCTAAGTACAAAAAAATATATAAAATAATAAGTAAACATTGTAAACATAGTAAATTTTTTTATAGAAAATCCTAAAAAAAAACAAGAGCATAACAATTTTTGTTGCTGCAGCTGCATATTTGTCTCTAAAAATTCCATATTTTTTTGCTGCTGCAGCAGCAGCTAAAGAAGAACAAAACAAAAAACATATTTTTGTTATATTATTTATTTGTTTGCATATTGTTGTGTGTTGTTGTATTTGTTTTGATAGACAATTGTCATCTCTAGCAGGTAACTCTCCTTGCTATATATCTCTAGTCAGTTGAGAAGTAGGAGGTTAGTCAGTCAGTCGTCAGCCTCTAAAGGGACTTGGAAGTTCTCATCAAGCTATTGTTTGTTTGCTTGCTTGCCTCAGTCTCTGTATTGAAGTGTATGCAAAAAGTATTTTTAGTTAGAAAAAATGGCATTGCAGCTTTAATACCTCCAGGGTCTACTTGTTAACTTGTACATACCAATACACAAACACACACACACATACACATATATACATAACAATATAATAACTACATTGTGTATAATAGTGTAAAAATACCTTGTTATTATTATATTTTTCTTCTTTTATTTATTTCTATAAAAAAACAACAAAAACAGTAATATAATTGCAACAAAAACAACAACAAAAAGACATCTTTCAACAAAAAAAATCTACACAAATAATTTAAAAATAATAAACACTCCACTAACGGCAGCAAAAAAAATTTATTATAAAAATATATTTAAAAAAGTTTCAAATTTAAAAAAAAACAAAAATTTTGTTAATTTTTATAAAAATCTTTAAAAAAAAAAAAAAAAAAAAAAATTTCAAAAACCTTAAAAAACATTAAAATTTTCTTAAAAAATTTTAATTTTCAATCATTTTTTTAAGGTTAGAAAGAAATTTTGTTAACATTTCAAAAAATCTTGCAAAATATAAGAAAATATTTTATACAAGTTGTTTGACTTATAAAAATCTCTCAAATTCATTAAAAATTTTTAATGGAAATCCATTTTTACAAAAATAATTTTTGAGGTTAGAAAGAATTTTTGTTAATAACTTGAAAACTATCAAAGATATTGAAAAAATATTTTATACAATTTGTTTAATTTATGAAAATCTTTCAAATTCATTAAAAATTTTTAAGAAATTTAAATTTTTACAAAAATAATTTTTGAGGTTAAAAAGAATTTTTGTTAATAACTTGAAAATTACTGCAAAAATTAAGAAAATATTCTATACAAGTTGTTTGATTTGTGTAAAGCTTTCACATTCATTTAACATTTTTAAGAAATTTACATTTTTAGAAAAATAATTTTTGAGGTTAGAAAGAATTTTTGTTAATAACTCAAAAACTGTTTGAGATATTGAAAAAATAATTTATAACTGTTAATTATTTAATTAAAAACTATAGATTTTTAAGAAAATTTCTTAGAAAAATCCTATTTTTGGAAATATGTTTTTTTTTTTAGGTTAGAATGAAAATTTTTTCCCTTTTATAGTTTTCAGCTTAAAAAAAACCATTCGTTTTATTGCCTTAATGATTATTAAAATAAAACTTATATGGTTAAATGTTATTTGATTAAATTTGATTGTGTGTGTGTGTAAATATTTGATTTCTGTAAAAGAAAATTGTGTCAATCTAATGTATAGAACACATGCAAAAACATACTTAATATGAAATTTAATATACATACACACACACAAATCAATAACTAAACTTTGGCAATAAATTAAATTGAAAATATGAAGATAGCTTTATGTTAGACAGGATTAAAACTAAACACAAATTGATTTTAACATGCAAAATCATCATGATATAGACAAAAAAAGAACATAATTTCTAATTGAAAGAACAATTGCTCATTTCATTTCTAATATATATGAAGATAATGATGATTTCTAGCTGAATAAATTTGAAAAGCAGTCAGTGAAAAGGAGAACTTAAATGTCAACATTTTTGAATTGAAGTTGTAACGTCTATAGAGTAATTAATTGGTGGTTATACTTATTTTATATTTTATAGAAGAAAAAAGAAAAAACTCCTATAAGTTCAAGAAAAAGTTGTCATTGAAATTAACTAAAGTCTGGTAGGTTTTTTTTTTTTTTAATCTACTTTTACAATTGCTAAGGGTAAATTTTTATAGGCAAAAACACAAATTTAGAGTACTAAGAGAGTAAAAGATGTGGTTAAACAGAAAAGCAAGAAAAAAAATGACGAAAAAAAATTCCAGCTTATTTAATTACGGTTGCGGACTATTAAATACTACCATCGTTTCCGTTTCAATGTTGTATTTCTAGCATGAAATACTTTGCAACAACAAAATAATCAAGTCAAACTCTAAAGATTGTTGGAAAAAAAATCCACGAGTGTATTTGATGATTTTGAAGATTAAATGCACAATATAATTTTATGTATTAAAAAAAACGGTAGTAATGAGTAAGTGGTAGTAGTAGTAAAGATTTTAATTATAAATCGATTTTAATTAACTTAGCTTTAAGCTGTTTTTTTATTATTAATCTAAAATTGCTTATATACCTTTTAAATAAAGACAAATTTTTTGTCTAGTTTTTTTTAGTTTTTTTTTATAGAAAATGTTATAAATTTTATTAAAATTTACGAGTTTTTATGTTGGCAGCTATATTAAAGCCAAAAAAAAAATGCCATAAAATTTATCTTTAAAAGATTTAACAAATTATAGAGGTTAATTTTGTTGTTGTTATTGTTGATTTTCAAAATCTATGAAAAAAAAAATTTAACAAAAAATATTGTTTTGTTTATTATAAAACTCATAAAAAATAATTTATTTGTTATACTAAACAAAACCACAGCGATTGCTTTTCTTCTATCAAAAAAAAAAAAAAAAAAAACAAAAAGAAAAAAAAAACAAAAAGAAAATTTAAAAAAAAATGAGGGAGTAAAAGAAAAGTGTGTGTTCTTTAAGGTATGAAAAAAATTTCATAAAAATATTTCAACAAATCATAATAGTATTTAGAAAAATGATTTATCTATACTAATTTAAACAAAAAAATGTTTAAATGTCATAAAACATTCAAGAAAAGTTGTTAAGTTAATTTAAATACTTAGAAAACAGAGAACAGAGAAAATCAAATGTTGCAAATGAAGCAACAATGTTGAGGAAACATTTTTTTTGTGAAATATTAAAATAGAAAAAAAAACAATAAAAAACAAATTATTAATTAAATTAAAATAATCATAAAAATAAAAAAACGTGTAACAAATGAGGCTTTAAATATGCGCCAGCAACATGTTGCCGAAAATAGTTCTAATAAATAATGTTTAAATTAAATTTTTGCTAAAATTTTAAGTTTTTTTTATTAAAATTGTACTAACAGCCAAAGAAAATATAGTAAATTATAGAATTATTAAAAAAAAACACTTTGATCGTATTTATAAACAATTTCTAAAGATTTTTTGTGTTATTAACAAAATTTAATTCTAACCTTAAAAATTATTTTTCTAAAAACTGTATATTCTAATAAATTTTCGTAAAAATCTATAGCTTTTAATAAATTAAACAACATGTATAAATTATTTTTTTAATATCTCAAATAGTTTTGGAGTTATTAACAAAATTTCATTCTAACCTCAAAAATAATTTTTTTAAAAACTGTATATTTTAAGAAATTTTCTTAAAAAATCTATAGCTTTCGATAAATTAAATAACATATATAAATTATTTTTTTAATATCTCAAATAGTTTTGGAGTTATTAACAAAATTTCATTCTAACCTCAAAAATAATTTTTCTAAAAACTGGAATATCTAGGAAATTTTCTTAAAAATCTATAGCTTTTAAGAAATTAAACAACATGTATAAAATATTTTGTTAATATTTTTCATAATTTTCTAGTTATTAACAAAATTTCATTATAACCTCAAAACTCTTTAATAATCCGAATTTTCAGATTTTAACAAATAATATAAAATTTTTTAAATATTTTTTTTCAAAAAAATTTTTTTATTTAATTATTATATTTAATCTTAAAATATCAAACCTTAAACAAACAAAACTTATCCATTCATCATTTGGATTATTGTCATTTTAAATTAGAATTTTTTTTCCAAATTTGCTGATAATTTTTCTCTTAAAACTTTTTTGTGGCCTCCTCAACCTACACAAATCAATTAAAAATATTAAGAATTCAATTTCTATGAAATTGATTTTTGGGAAAATTTTTATTTACAAAAAAAAAAAAAAAATTGTATAAATTATCCATAAATTAAAATGATGTCTTTCGAATAGCAACAACACAGCACAAGACAAGTAAAGACGATGAAATAAATGATAGCTGATGCTGATGTTGCTGCTGTTGCTGCTATTGCTCAAGTATAGAGAGAAGATGTCATTTTAACTTTTGCTTCGATTGCTACTAATTGAAATGTTAAATTTCCGTTCAAGCTTGTAATTGACTTTCAAATATCATAAACGCCTACATATTTAAATACATCCAACTGTTGGTATACAGACATATATACAAACATACATATGTATATAACTTTTTAAATTTACAGTTAAATAAATTTTCAAACTATTACATATTTAGAGGGATATAGACAAACAGACAGACAGACAGACAGACAGACATACATACAGTACTTTTAGTCATTGACAGTAGCAAATATTTAAATGACAAATTGTCACAATATTCTTGTTTCTACTTATAGCAGCAAAAAGCATAAGAAATATGTAATTTTTTGAAAAACAAAAAAATGAAGTTTTCTAAAATATTTACAATTTAAAAGAAAATTTATTAAGTGTTTTAAATTGATGAAGACATTTTCGACATTTTCACGCCATCATGGCGAAAAAGTAAGTAAAAAAAAAATATATTTCAATATTTACACATGCTTAACATGTGTCCGAATAATAATTTTTCATCTTATAGTTTTCGTTTGAACAAAAATTTTTTTATTAAAGATTTATTGATACATTTGGCACGTTTAAAAACACTAATAAACATGACAGATGTTGATTTGGGGTTTTTTATTTTCGTTGTCTTTAGAAGAAGTTTGTCAATTACATTACGATTTTGGCCATTAAATATTAATGTCTTAGGTAATAAATAAAATTTGGCCTTTAACAATTATACAAAAATTAAGCAAAATAAAAGTATTGAAAATTATTGGTTTATTTTAATTAGATTTTTTTTTGGTATAAATTTTAATGAGTTTTGTCTTTAAAAAATACACGTTTTAAATTTAATGGTTTTACTATATAATTTTTTGTTAATATTTTTAAAGATTAGATAACTAAAGCTCAAATACGTGATTCAAAACTCAAATTTTTGATTTGAAAAATAACCCGATTTTTTTATACATTTTTTTTTTGTTTGTGGGGGGTATAAAATTTCTATACTATTTTGAAAATATTACAAAATTTGTTTTAAAAAAAAGTCATAAAAAAGAAAATATTTTAACAAAACATTAAAAATTAACAAAATCTATTATTAAACTTCGAGATTTTCAAGAAAATCGCGTTGTTGGAAAAATAAATTTTTGAGGTTAGAATGTAATATTGTAAAAAACTCAAAAATTATTTAAAAATATAAAAAAATTTCTTAAACATATTTTTTAATTTATAAAAAACTATTGCATTTATAAAAAATTTCTAAGAAAACTTCGTTTTTTTCGAAAAATTAAATTTTGAGGTTAGAATGTAATTTTGTTAATAACACGAAAAATCTAATTAAAATCTATTAAATTTCTTTGTTATATCTAAGAAATTCCAATTTTTAGAAAAAATCAATTTTGAGGTTAGAATGAAGTTTTGTTAATATCTTTGAAAATCTTTAAGATATTGCAAAAATTATTTTTAAAAGAATTTTTTAATTTATGAAAATGTATTGAATTTATGAACAATTTTTAAGAAAATTACGTTTTTGTTGAAAATTTATTTTAAATTTAAGGGCTTTTGTTTTTTTGTTGTTTTTGTATTTAGTTACATTTTATTGTTAATCATTATTTTTCTTTTTAAAATTTTTTTTTTAGTTTAGTTTTTTTTTTGCTGTTTTTTTTTCAATTTTAATAAGGAAATAATCAATTTACAAAAATTCAAATCATTTATCAGTTTTAATGCTCAAACAATATAAACAAGCACAATTTTCAATTTCAATTTTTAGTTTTTTTTTTGTTTGTTTGGTTTTCGCTCGCTCTTTTCTATCTTTCAGTTTAAATTAAACGAAAATAACATAATCATCTCACGATTATCAACATGATCAACAAATGGAGCAACAACAACAACATCTTTTTTATTGGTCACAAGTAGTCAACAACAACATCAACATGAAACTACTATTGTAAATATTATTTAAATTATAAATTATTTGATGACATTGCTTAAAAAAAAAAACTATAGATGTAATGATTTAGAAATTATCATAAAAATCTAAAGAATTGTTTACAATTGTATAATTTTGTAATTTAAAAGCCTTAAGTTAGGCTTTGAATTTTTTTAGAAAAAAAAACTTACCCAAATAATAGACTCCATTTAAAAAAAAACTTAAATATAACTAAGGGACAAGAAAAAAATGAATTGCCTTTCAAAATGTTTAACTTAAGTGTTGAAGGTTTTAAAACCAATTGATAACTAAATTAATTGAATTTATTATTAACTTTAAACTACCAAAAACAAAAAATTTTTGCGCATAACATATGTTTTTTGTTTTTGGTTGATTATTAATGAAATATTTCATAAATTAGATTTTATTGTTGTTTTAAATAGTAGACAATTATAGACAAAAAAAAACGATTTTTTTTTTAATAATAAATTTTGTTTTCCTGACTGATAGACAATAATCATTTTAAAATAATAATCATTATCAAATTTATTTCTAAAACACAACAACAACAAGAACAAAATTTAACAAAATTTTTATACATATATAGAGAGAGAGAGTGTATTGATTTGTGGCTAAAGCTTTGAAATTGAAACCCTCAAAAACCTCAGATCACATTTGAAATTAAGTTTTAAAACAACAACAACAATACAACAGAAATATTTAGTTATAAAAATAGAAAACAAACAAAAATATGTATAAGAAATAGATTATAAGAATCGATAACCAAAAAAAATATATATATGGAAAAAAAGTTTAAACAAGTGTTTTTGAAATTTTGAAATATTAGTTTAATAACCTTCACTTTAAAATAAAAAAAGAAAAAAAAAACTAAACAAACAAAATTTTTTAGAAATTTTAGTTTATATTTCCCCAAATTTTATAGATCACCCCTATAAATATAGTTTGACCACAAAAAAAAAAAATTCTACATTTAACAAACCATCAATCGATCTATCAATTGATGTAGTCAAGCGTACGTTTTAATTTTGTTTTTTTTTTCGAAAACATCAAAAACTGTTGCCTATATGATCTCGCCTACTTTAAACACGCAATCTTAATTATTAATATTTGATGGATTTTATGAAGCGTTACAAATTTTGTTTGCCTTAACTACGGGTGTTTACAACAACAGCAACAAAAACAACTGGAGTATATAGAGAAAGATATAAAGATTAAAGGCGCCAATCAAGCTTTACAGATTTTGTTTTTTTCGAGAATTGACATTAACACGCAAAATAGTTTTACAAATCACACTTTTTTTTTGGAAACAGTTAATAGAATTTAAATTAAATTATTTCAAAAAAAATAAATTTTTAACAAAGATTTTGTTTAACAAAACAAAACTTTGAAAATTTTTAATAATTTTTTTTTAAGAAATCAATTTTTTTAAATTTTTAATAATTTTGAAATAAAAGCAAATATTTAGAAAATATTTTATACATTTGCCTTAAATTAATATAAACTATAAAAATCTTTAAAAAATTTTAAGAACATCTCCATTTTAAAGAAATCAATTTTGAGGTTAGAATGAATATTTGTTAATAACTTGAAAAATAAAGCAAATAACAAGAAAATTCTTGCTTACACCACTTCTATTCAATGAAAGCTTTTGGAATCTTAAATAATTTTCAAGAAAACCTTAATTTTAGAAAAAACAATTTTGAGGTTAGAATGAATATTTGTTAATAACTTGAAAAATAAAGCAAATAACAAGAAAATTCTTGCTTACACCACTTCTATTCAATGAAAGCTTTTGGAATCTTAAATAATTTTCAAGAAAATCTTAATTTTAGAAAAAACAATTTTGAGGTTAGAATGTAATTTTGTTAATAACTTGAAAAATAAAGCAGACAATAAGAAAACTGTTTCTGAAAGTATTTCTATTTAATGAAATTTATAAAAATCTTTAATAATTTTCAAGAAAATTTTGATATTAGAAAAAATAATTTTGAGGTTAGAAAGAATTTTTCTTAATAACTAGAAAAATCGCTTCAAAAATTTTAAATTTTTTAAATCAAGTTTTAATTTTAAATAAAAACTAACAAATTCTGTTTAAATTTGTAAGAAAATCTCAATTTTTCCAAAATTCTTTAAATTTTTTTGTTATTTTCTATAATTTTTCCCATTTTTATAGAAATTTTAATGAAAATTATTAATTTCTCTTTTTCCTTTTTTTTTTGTTGAATAAATTTCAATTTATTTGAAAGCTTTTTTTAAGGAATAATTTTCAATTGCTTGCTAAACATTTATTGTTTATTACCAGACTAATAATAGAAATTGATTTTTTTTTTTGTTTGTGTAAAGCTGCTGCAATTTTTGAAAAAAAGAAAAACAAACCAAAACATATTTTGTCATTTATAGCTATTGTTTAGGGTGATATACATATTTTTGCTTGAAAATTTTTTGAAACACAATTTCTTTTTTTTGCGCCCATATAAAATAGTCAATGTAACAGTAAGGGTATTCACTAGTATTAAATAATTTTGTAGAATCATTTAAAAAAGGAAATGAAGTAATTTTTGTTAAACAAAGAATACCCTTGGTGTTTTTGGAAGTTTGCCTTGTTGTATTGAAATTGCAAAGCTTTACACCTTCTGCTTATTCTTTACAATATGTTTTGCCGCGTTCACACCTAACAAATATTTAAAGAAAATAACATAAATGTTATAAAATTTAAAAGTTTTAACTTTAGTTTGATATTTTTCTATAAAAATTGCAAAAAATTTGTAATATTTTAAAAACCTTTAATGTAATAGTGTTTGTATCTTGTTTGCCAAATATTTGATACGTGTGAACATAGCATAACATTAAAGTATTTAAAATTGTTTATAATAAGGGTTTTTTTAAGGATTTTTTTTCCCTTTTTTTGGTGAAATGCATTCAATATGTTGTCTTTCTAATAGAAATCAAAAAAAAACTTCTAAAGATTGTCAAAACAATAATGGTTTTGAAAGCTTAAGTATTAAAGGCATTTAAAGGGGTTTTAGGGAAGTAAATAAAAAAATTCTTTTTTTGTATTAAATGTTTATCATAATTTTTTAAATATAAACCAACTTCCGCTAAAATTTATCCAATAATTAAAATTGTATTTTTTTGTTTATTATTTGACAAACTGATAAGTCATCATTGGTCACCATCGAACCATAATAAAGGGGGACAAATATTTATATATATTTTACTATTGTTAATAATTTTTTGTGGTTGTGTGCTTTTTTTTTTGTTATAGAAAATACTTAAAAATAATGTGATAACTAAAGTAAAAATAATCTAGGAATTATTTAATAAAACCACAAAATTTATAATAACTAGCGATAACTATATAATTTAATTTGCTAAACAGTTTAAAATATTTTTTTTCAAAATTTTTATTTCGTTTTTTGCAGCAAACATATAATTTAGTTTTTTTCGTTTCCCTCCAACTAAATAATTAATAACTAATAATCAATTTAAATGTGTGGTAAAAATTTCTTTTGATTAATCAATTTTCTTTCCCACAACTCTTTTTTTAGACCCCGAAAATACAAAAACAAACAACAGCCACATCATCTAAATGATTAAAAGCCTTAAAAACTACATTTTCATCAGCAGGTCGTTCATTTAAATACAACTTGTGTGCCTTAAAATTATCGTCATCTCTATATCATCGTCATCATCATCTGCTAAAAGATCTTTAGAGACGCATAACAAATATGCAACATATGCGACCATAAAATTTAATGTCTATACGAAAAAAGAAATCTCAAAAAGAAAATGAAAATCAAAAAAAAAAAAAAGATTCAAACAAAATGCATTTAAACTTATTCAATCGGTTTGCAGACAGTGTAAAATATTTAGTTTTTGTTGTTGTTGTTGTTATTTTTGCTTTACATTATAGATGAAAATGTTCATAATTTTCAATTTTATTTAAGAAGATCTCTTTCTTTAACCAGACACAATTTGGATTATTTGACAAGTTTGTTTTCTTTACTAAAATCATTATTTACTTTATGGTTTCAGTGTTTTTTTTTTGCTTTTTTTTGAAAAAATTTTTTCTCAAAAGTGTTTGTTTTTTTTTACTTTTGGAACATGATAAATCTGTTCAAATGTTTTTAAGTGACACTCTCCAATAATTTTGCTTTTATGAAATTTTAAGAAAAAAAAATAATAAATAATAACAAATAAACTAAACAAACACAGTAAAATTTATTTCTTACATATGTTCATAAATATCATGTAATATTTTTGAATTTAAGGGAAGGACAGACAAATAGAAGACACCTATTGAGAGAAGTAATAATTAAACAAGTTATATGAAACAAGAAAATAAATAAATTACTAATTTTTGCCTTAAAAAAACAAAAATAACTAAAGAAAACTTTTAAAAACCCCTTAAAGTAGGCTTTATAAGGAAATTAATAAAAAAAGCCTAAAACTAGACTTTACTTTTTGCTAAAACACATAAAAATAAGAAAAATAAAGCAGATAACCTGAAATTATTTTATACAAATGTTTTTAATTAATAACAAGTATTGAATTCTTTAACAATTTTGAAGAAAATCTCGTTTTTATAAAAATTATATTTCTAAGGTTAGAATGAATTTTTGCTAATAACTTGAAAACCAGATGAAATATTTGAAAACTTTTTTATACAAATGTTTTTAATTAGTAACAACTATTAAATTCTTTAACAATTTGAAAGAAAATATCGATTTTAGAAAAATTCAATTTTGAGGTTAGAATGAATTTTTGCTAATAACTTGAAAACTAGATGAAATATTTAAAAACTTTTTTATACAAATGTTTTTAATTAATAACTACTATTAAATTCTTTTACAATTTTAAAGAAAATATCAATTTTAGAAAAGTTCAATTTTGAGGTTAGAGAGAATAAAAACCCAATTTTGTAAGAATGTAAGACATTTAAAAGTTTTCTGATTGTTTCACTTGGAGTATGTTGTCTTTATAAAAAACATATGTTTTAATACAATTAGACTTCTGCTCTTTTTTGATAAACACAAAAAGAACAATTTGTAATTTATCCCCTTTTGTATGTAAAAGTCTTTTGCTAAGGAATTTTTAAGCAATAAATTAAACATCTTGTTTTTCCATAAAGATCAATGGTATATTTGTTTGTTTTTTTTTGTCTTCTTCAGCCACAAGGTCAAATAAGTGTTGTAAACTTTAAACAACTAACACAAAGACAAGCTGCTCAAACCTTTAACCCTTTTTGGAACACGAGCAAAAAAAGGAACAAAAAACTTTTTTAAATTTTTGTATTGACTTGTCTTTAACTTTTGATTTGACTTTTATTTGTTAAAAAAATTTCAGCTATTTTACTGTTATTTAACAAGATAATTTGTTTTAAAACAAAACATGCAAGAAAAAAAGGGTCGTTTCTAACAAAAAAAAAAAAAAAAAAAATAAAAAAATAAAAAAACTTGTAAATTTTATCCACAATTTTTTTTTGAAGGGGGGCCCTTAACAATTGAAGGCGTAAAGAAATTATGTTGTCAATATAAAAGTAAAAGACATAGAGACTTTTAGAAACGTTTTTTTTTTAAAGAAAATAACAACAAAAAAACCCTCAAACAGGAAAAACAAACAACTTCCTTGCAAACAGCAAAAGGAAAGCCATAAAAGGAAAAAAAAATTCAAAATGTTTTCAAGCTTAAAAAAAAGGGTTTTTAAAAGTATCAATGAGAATAGAATACTGCTAATACTATTATCTGCATTTTAGTTCAATTCATTAACAATTCATTGCCTTTTAAAGTTAACATCCTTTTTAAGGACATTTTCAAGAAAAAAAAAAACAAAATGCAACTTACCTCTTTATCTTTGGCAGCTAATAATTCCATATGATTGTTTTTCATTTCATTAATGTTGTAGTTGTTATTATCTAATAATTTCCCACTTAATTCCTCAGTGGTATCCATATGTTGTTGTTGTGTTTCCTCTTCCTGTTGCTCTTCATCTTCTTCAGTTAATTTATCTTTAACTTCCATACAATTATCTGAATTTACACTATTTTTGTTGTTACTATCACTATTAAAACTATTATTGTTATTATTGTTGTTATTACTACAATCGCTATTTGCGGCAGCATTGGTATCCTGCTCTCTATCCTGTTTTTCCATATCATGGGTTGTGGCAAGTAGGCTATGGTTATTTTGTGTTTGAGTATCACTTAATAATTTGGAATCTAAATTATCTTTGATTTCCTTTGTATTGGTGGGTTTAGCTAATAAAGCTTCAACATTTTCATTATCCTGTTGCTGCTGCTGTTGTTGTGCTGCAGGTTGTGGCGAATGCATGGGCGATTGTTGCTGTTGTACTGCAGCCGCAGCGGCAGCAGCGGCCGCTGCAGCAGCTGCTGCTTCCATCATCATAACCTGTTGGGCGTGATTGAAAAACAATTTGGGATTTAAGCAACCGTTCAATTGCTGTTGCTCTTCTTCGTTAAGTTGCTCCTCCTCCTGAGAACCACTAACGTTGTGGCCGGCGTCCGATAAAGGAGGCGAGGGTGAGGGTGTGGTAGCCAAAAGATTACCACCGTTTTGATGTAGTGTAATGGCAGCGGCTACACTATTTAAAAGTTTGGTATTATTATTATTAAACGAGGGCGAAAGTAGTTTATTTGGTGGGATTTGTGTGGACAAAGCGTTTAAGACTTCGTCGGCGTTAGCTTCAAGTGTATTGCTAGCAGCAGTGTTGCTGGCCAAGTCACCAGAGTTATTGTTATCTCCTTCAGTATTGGGTGTATTGGTGGATAGTTGTTCTTTTAAGGTGTTCACTTCCTTTTCAGCCAAGGTAGCTCTCTGCAAAGATACAAGACATTAAGAGAATTAATATTTTTAGAAAAAATCATTAAAATTACATTGTTTACATTTTGTAAACAATTAGTTAATGTTTACAAAGTTGGAAAATATTAAGGTTTTTTGTTGAAATTGTTATATTTTTCCTTACTTTACATTGTTTACATTATGTAGGAAAAATTTTATGTAAAAATTTTGAAATTTTTTCAGTGTTGTTGCAATAATCTAAAATTTTTCTTTAATTTACATGGTTTACCTTATGTAAACTATAGAATTTTAATTGAATACATTGTTGACCTCATGTAAACAATATGTAAATAAGGTGTAAATGCTAGAACTCTCAAATTTTTAAAGTATTGTTGAAATAGTATTAAATGTATTTTTATTTTACATTGTTTACATAAGGTAAACAATGGGTAAATAAGGTTTAAATGTAAAAATACTAAAATTTGTAAAGTTTTGTTGTTATTAACTTTAATTTTTCCTTAATTTACATTGTTTACATAAGGTAAACAATGGGTAAATAGGGTTTAAATGCAAGAAATATAAAATTTTGAAAGTTCTGTTGATATTAACAGTATTTTTTTTCGTAATTTTACATTGTTGACATAAGGTAAACAATAGGTAAATAAGGTTTAAATGTTAGAATTTTGAAAATATTTAAGTTTTATTGGAATAATCTTTAAATTAGATTTATTTTACATTTTTTACATAAGGTAAACAATGAGTAAATAATGAGTTATTAAGTAATTTTACAAATTTTAAGCAAGTATTATGAAAAAACTAAAACATTTGTTTAATTATTGACATTGTTTACCTCATGTCAACAATACATAATACTAAGTAAATCATGTTTTTATGTAAACAAAATAGTTTTTTATTTTTAATTTATTCCCTTTTTGTTGAAATATTTGCTGTTTATGCAAATTTGGATTTTTATCTATTTTTTACAATTATAACATAAATTTTCAAGAGTTTTTGTTAAGCAATTAACCTTTTTTCCCTAAGCTTAGTAAAGAAAATTTATAGTTTTATCCAAAAAAAAAGAAAAAGTTTGACCACTTTAAAAAAATGTTCTAAAAAATACACATATTGAAAATGTTATAAATTTCCAGAGAAATTGTCCTTAATTGTTGTTTTCTCAGGCAAATAGTTTCCTTTTTTTGTTATTTTGCCAGAAACCCTCATTAATTTTACTTTTAAAGTCATTATGGGTTAAATTTAGCCAAATTAATACATTATACAATAAAGTTTTGTTTGTAGTCTGTAGTCTACAGTCTGGATTTACCATTTATTGTAGTTTATCGATAAAGAATTTTTTTTTTTGGTATTTAAATATTTCGAACTATTAGTGGGTGTTTTTGAAGAAAATTGCCAAAAAAAATATATTTTAGTTTAAACACACAAGTAAAAGTTTTTTGTTAAATTTTTTTTTTGGGGGAAGGGATTATAGAAAAAGGGGTTTGTTTTACAAATATTAAATGCATTTAATAAACAAACAGGAAGTAATGAGCTTTCGATTAAATCAACAAAATCAAATAAAAGTTTTTTTTTTTTTTTGGTAAAATGTTTTAAAATACAAAAAAATTACAAAATTAATTGCAAAAGTTATGTTACAAAACGAAAACAAAAAAGAAATCAATAATTTCGTTTAAGAAATTTATAACCTAAAGGTTATATAGCTGTTTTAAAACATGTAATCCGGTGATTAAACATGATCGACTTTGAAATCAATGTTCTCTTTATTTTTTCAAAAAAAAGAAGCCTAAGGCAATAAACAGCCAAAGCAAAAACCAACAAAAAAAAGCTTTAAAAGGCGAATATCCTTTGCCAGGCTTATAATAGAATTCCAGCAAAACATGCTTGACTGCTTAAAGTAAAAATGTCTGTGAGACCAACTGCCTAACTGTGGTCGTATTAAAAATCCATTTTTGCCAGCCAGACAGACATCATAAAACATCAACATAACACGATGATGATGATGAAGATGATTTCTCATGGCGAAATAAAAACCTCTTTAAAAACATTGTCAATGTCCTTCAGATTCATCAATATAAAACACGCAAAGTATTGCTGGCTTCCTTTACTTTTACACACAAAACAGCAAATAACAACGACAACAACAACAAGTCCTTTTGGTTTTCTAAGGACTTAAAAAACCCCCAGCTGATGATTGTTGATAATTTCTTTGTTTTATTTTTTTTTAACAATTTTTGTCTTTAAATACAAGACGCGAATATTTTTGAAATATATATATTTATGCTTGAGGGTTTTATTTGTCATCAAGTAAAATCTATCAATATTCTTGTTTTCAAAAGCCAGAAGAAAGGGTTGTTTTATTTAGTCTTGTTCAGCCAAAGTTTTGCAAAGCTTTCAAGTGTTTTTGTAAAAATCGATTATTATTATTATTTATGATTTCTATTTAATAATTCATAATTACCTTTATGTTTTATATAAAAAGGATTTTATGTTATTGTTAAATAAATATTTGTTTAAATTACAAAAAGCTTTAAAATCTTAAATCTATATATTGTTGTTGTTGCTTTTTGTTATTTTTCCAAAGATTGGGTTAGTGTAAGGCAGCACTTGTTGAAATTCTATCCACGTGAGAATTTAAACAAGTGTTATTTTCGTTTCCATTTTTTTAGACATTTTTTTACAGACTATCTTTTTCTCCTCTCTTTTTCTCTCTCTCTCTCTATTTGTGTGTGCTTTAAGTCTAAGGCAGTAGTTGTTGTTGAAAGAAAAAAAAAAAAAGCAGTCAACTAGCCTTTAGAGGATTATAAGTTTAAAGTAATAAACAGTAAGAGAGAAGGACAAAAATATGATATTAAAGGAAAAGCAAAGGACCTTTAAAAAAGCTTTTAGGTATTTTATATAAAATTTTAAAGCAAAATTATAGGAAATTTAATTAAACCATAAGAAAAGCTTAAAAAACAGTTTAAAAAGCTTTAATAAAGCTTAATGGTTTAAAAAATTAACAAGAACCTTATAGAAATCATAAAAACGCCTAAAAGCTGTAAAAACTATTAAAAGCTTTTATCACTTAAGAAAATCTTAAAAAAAAACTGTTTAAAAGCTTTAATAAAGCTTTAATGTTCTTATAAAGCTTATTGGTTAAAAAAATAGCAAAAACTTTAAAGAAATCATGAAAAAGCTTTAAAGCTTTAATAATTCTTAAAAGATTTTAAACATAATGGTTTTAATAAAGCTTTAAAATGTATGCTTGTAAAATCTCTAATTTTAAAAAGCTTTACTTAAGCTTAAAAGCTTAAAAACTTTAATAAATGTCAAAAGCTTTAATAAAACTTAAAAAAATTAAAAAAATACTGAAATGCTTTAATCTTAAAAGGAAAAGCTTTTTCTCATTTTAAAATTATAGCTTTTAGTTTCTTTTAACTTTCTTAAAGTTTCATTTTATGCTCGATACCAAATTTAATTAAATGATTAAAATCTATGCCTTTTTTCCCAACTTTTAACTTTTTTTTTATTTTTAGGGAAAATGAAATATTTGTGGTTTTATCTTTTTAGCAATAATTTTTAAGCCATTGAAAAAAATTTATTCAAGAGTTTGTATAACTGCTGAAATAAAAGCAACAACAACAACATAAAAAAGGGTTGTAATTTTCATAATGATTATGTTAAAATGAATACTTTTTGGCCATTCATTCAGTTGCTTCTTCGTTTTTTTTTTTTTTTTTGGAAATTATTTTAAACAAATCAATTAATGTTCATACAACATAAAGAGTTTTGTATACTCCCTATACATTCTTTTTAAGCAAAAAAAAAAAAGAAAAATTTTTCAAAAAAACAACAAAAAGCAAAAGATTGCAAATGAGTTAATTAACTAAAATGCGGGTGGATTACATTTAATGCTAGACTATTACAGACTAAAACTGTGTTGTTGTAGGTAGGTAGGTATCTTAGCAAATACAGGAAACTTTTGAAATGATAACCTTTTCTTTTTTTTTTCTTCTCATTTTTTTCTATAGATTCATATATAAAATATTTGGCCATTAACAGCAAAAAAAAATATGTATGATATATATGGGTAAAAAAATTGTTAAAAGCTTTAGCTTTACTAAAAACTGTAGGTATGTGTGTCTTTAACAAATTTCCATAGTTTTTATTTTTAGGGAAAATTTCAAAAAAACATGAAAAGAAAACGTATGAGTTTTTTAACACAACTGTGAAAAAATTGTTAAGTTTAAATGCTAGAGTTAAAAGGTCATTTACATAAGAGTGTAATATGTTTATTATGTAAAAAAAAAAAAACAAATGTTTACTTATAGGGTAACTCTTTAACAAACAAATATGAAAAAGCAAGAGTTTGGGTATTTAAATTTAAGAAACTTTAAAAATTAAAGCAACAACATTAAACTTAAGCCAAAAGCTTTTAAATCTAAAAAATAAAATTGTTGAGATTTGTGTTACATAAAAGATTTTAAATAAAAAATGCTAAAACTGTTAAAAACAAGAAAATTTCCAAAAAAAGCTTTAAAAGCTTAAACGCTTTTACATATTTTGAAATTTCGGGAAAATTGAATACCAAATAGCTAGATTTTTAATTAAAAAGCCATTTTTAACAAAAAAATCGATAATATTTAATTTTTAACAAAAAAAAAGCTTTTAAAGCTTTTTGTTAAATATAAAGTAAAATGTTTTAATTTTTAATGAAAAAAGTATAGTTTTAGTTAAAAAGGCTAATTTTAACAATATTTTGCCAAAATTAACACTTTTTGCAAAAAGAGCTTTTAAAGCTTTTTTTTTTGAAATATTTAATAAAATGTGTAAATTTATAGTAAAATATTTAAAATTGAAGAAAATATAGCTAAAAAGCAATTATTAAGAAAATTTTCTGAATATTAGCACTTTTTGCAAAAAAAAAGCTTTAAAAGCTTTTTTAGAAATATTCAATAAAATAAAATATATAAATTTGAAGTAAATTTAGCTTAAAAGCAGTTAATAAGAAAATTTTGCCAAAATTAACACTTTTTGTAAAAAGAGCTTTTAAAGCTTTTTTAGAAATATTCAATAAAATGTTTAAATTTAAAGTAAAATATTTAAGTTTAAAGTAAATTTAACTAAAAAAGCAATTAATAAGAAAATTTTCCGAAAATTAGCACTTTTTGCAAAAAGAGCTTTAAAAGCTTTTTAGAAATATTCAATAAAATGTTTAAATTTAAAGTAAAATATATAAATTTGAAGTAAATTCAGCTAAAAAAGCAATTTAAAAGAAAATTTTCTGAATATTAGCACTTTTTGTAAAAAGAGCTTTTAAAGCTTTTTTTAGAAATATTCAATAAAATGGAAAATTTTAAAGTAAAATATTTAAATTTCAAAAAATTTTAGTTAAAAAAGTAATTTATAAGAACATTTTTCGAAAATTAGCACTTTTTACAAAGAAAGCTTTTTTTTGGAAATTTTAAGTTAAAAAACTAATTTTAAATAAAAATTTTTAGATTTTTTCTTTTTTCCTTAAGCTTTTGTTTTAAATTTCTTTTAATCTCTATGGCAATTTATTGATATTGTGTAGCTTTATTGTTTACTTTATTTTTGTGTGTGTTTGTGTTTATTTTTGCCAAAGAGGGTTAATCATAATTTTTGCTACAATTCCAACTCGTGTTGGTCTCAAGTCTTTCTTACACAAAAATTTCTTTGATATTTTTTAAAGGCTTTTGAAAAAAAATAAAGAAATCATTTGTTCCTAATTATTAAAGTTAACAAATAAAGCGGTATACAGTTTTTTTTTTTTTTTTTTGCCAGCATTGTTGCTTATAATTCAAGCACGCGTCAGCTGCAATTGCAAAAAAATTCACTAAGAAACAATACATTCAAGCAAAACTATAGAACGCGTGCTAATATAAGTGTTTGTAGGTATAAAAATATTTTTTGAAAAAAAAAAGAAAAAAAGTTTTTTGTAAAAATATTACAATAATGTTCAATCGAGAATCGAGTGAAGAAGGGTTGTTTCCTTGTTTAAAGCCTCACTGGTTGGTAACAATAAATCAAAGCAAATCAATGTGTATGACGATGACGACAATAAGAATGTTAAGGATGTTGTATTTTATTTTTTGTAGAAAATATAAAATTTTTTTGCATTTGTCACATGAGAGCCGGGAGTTTTACATATTGTGTGGTGACTTTAAATGGGTATAAAAATGCCTTTAAGTGACAGTTTGTGACAGCAAAATTATTTTTAAAAAATTTTTTGTTTGTGTTTTTTTAAAGATTTTTTAATGAAGTTTTTTTTTTTTTTGTACAGGCTTTGTTTTGAACACAAAGGGGAAGCCAGGGTTAAGGTACTAAAACAAATGTTAAAATTTTAAGAAATTTTTGAAATTTTGTTTTTTAAATATTATTAAATGAAATTGAAATATTTTTTATAATTATTTTCTAAGCAGCAAAAAATATAGAAAATTTAAAATTTTCAAAACAACAAGGAGGGGTGGGAGGTACCCTTTTAACTTAAAACAAATTTTTTTTTCTCCTGCTCAATTTTTTATCTTTTTTTATTAGAGATCCTTCAATGTTTTAATGTTTTAACATGTTTTTGTTTTTGAAACATTAATTCCAAACAAATATTTCTTAAACATATTTGCAATTACACACACATTAAACAACAAGAAATGAAACAGAAATTTCAATTTATACCCATACCCCCTCCTACCACTCCCCCCCAACTACTATGCCAATCAAAAAAATTTAACTCTTCAAGAAATTTAATGAAAATAAAACAATCATACATACATGACAGTTAAAAAAAAGTATAAAAAAATTTTAAAGTCTAACATCAGGCGTTAAAACAAGGCATAAAGAAAGAAACAAAATAAAAAAGTTTTCAAAATAAAACAGGAGTGAGTAAGTATGGTTTTGAATTTTAACATTCATGTCAATTCAAATTACAAAAGACAAAAATGAAGGCAGTCACAGCATCTCTGCTAAAGCTTGCTTACTTTTTGGCAGGAGCAGGAGGATATTAAGAAAGAGAAAAAAAATTTATACACTTGATAAAGTCAATACTGTTACATACACATTCCACATATGACGCTTCCTTTAGAAGACAAACATACAGACAGACAGACCAACAGTAAAATAACAACATCTAAATGTATGTGCACGTCTAAAAGGCTTTTTTTTTAAATAGAAATAAAAAAACGTTAAAAAAATTTTTTGTGTTGCAAGCTTAAGCAGTTAAGTTAGCAACCCTTTTTTTAATTTTAATTTATATTTATGCTTCATTTTTTCCTCTGCAGTCTTCCTCTCTCTCTGTCTCTATCTGTGTCTCTAACAACAAAAACTGACATCTTTTTCTTTAGCTGTATGCTTGCTGCTGCTAATGTCGAGTGTAGAAAGATTCAATGTTTTATGACAAAAGCAAAAATTGTCAAAACCCTTTACACCCAAGCAGCCAGCACCAACCTCCCACCCACCAACACTTTTCACAAGTCCTGTACTCAATACAGTTTGTTTGTTTGTATATTTTTGTGCAAAAAGGAATGTATATGTATGTATAAGCCATCATTAGTTACTTTTGTTGTTTTACTTATACTTAGACATACAGATAAATACAAATAGATTTTATTCCTTTGCATACATACTACCCCTACTCCATATTTTAACAGCCTAAAAATATGCTCATCTTTTTATTTATTTACATTTTTTTTTTATTTTTTTATTATTATTATTTCTCTCAGTCATCATACGCAATTTTCTTACATACATACAGCAAATATTTTTAAGCCTTAAACGTAATTAGAGTGTTTGTTTGTATGCATGTGTGTGTGTGTATTTTTTATTGTTGTTGTTAGCTACATTATGAAATCATCTAATTTTATGCACAGGCTGTATTTTTGTTAAAATAAAAGAACTCTTATGTTACAGCAAACCCTTACTCCTACCAATAGTAGACAAGACATTTATACATATGTGTAGTTGGAAAAAATACATAATCCTGTTTTTTTTTGTTGTTAATTCTAATGACAAAAACCCCTTTTCTTTTTTTTTTTGAAGTTATACAAATGTAATTTGTTAAATTTTTTTAAAAAATAATTGACAAATTGTTAAAAAATTTTAAAGTATACTTCAGGGAGTTTTAAAAATATAATAAACCATAAAATATTTAAAATTAACTAATAACTAAAAATAAACAAACATGATGAATGATGAAAAAATCACTTTCGCCTAAAATTAGGCAACACTTTTTGAAAACTGTTGTTTTCATTGATTATCATAACATTTAAAACTTTATAATTATAACCTAAACCTAAATAGAAAAAGCTTATTCCAGCCGAATTTTTTTACAAAAACTGTGGCCCTTTTAGGTTTCAAAACTAAATTTTTAAAAATTTATTTTAAATTAGAAAATTTGTTATTTAAAATCTTGTAGCTTTATTTAAGAGCCTTAACTTTATGTTATGGAAAGCTAAATTACCTAAATTTAGAATATTTAATGCGCCTAAAATTAGGCAACACTTTTTGAAATTTGATTTTTTTGTAAACCTGAAATTAGGCAACACTTTTTTGATACTTTTGTTTGATACTTTTCAATAATTCATTAACTTTTAAATGGTTTTGCTTAAAATTAGATATTGATGATCAATCAAGGTTTTCAAGCCTTAAGTTAGACTTTTAATTTAAATAAAAATCGATTTTTGTTTGTTTCTAATGTTTAACATATTTTTTAACTATAATTTCCTTTGGTCAATAAACATCAACATAATAAAGTTTCTTTACTCTTTTTTTTAAAGGAGCAGGAGGTTTATTTTCCAACAAAATACCCAAAAGTATGCAAAGCCTTTCATTAAAATATGTATAAAAGTATTTTTTGACCAAAAATTTGTTGAAACAAAAAAAAAAACAAACTTTTTGGGTAAAAAATTAAGAGAAACACACATGTGTAGCTACAAAGAAAAAAATGAAATAAAAGGAAAGAGGTGTAAAGTGGCCCAAAGCTTATTGAGTGGCAATGGAAGAGGGAGGGGGGAGTAAGTTTCAGTATGGTTTCATTTATTTACTTTGTGTTTAATATTTAAATAAATAATTAGCAAAAAGGTTATTTCTTTTTTTCCTCATATATTGTATATATGTATGTACATATGTATAAGTTTGCATATAAACTCTATATAACTGTTTGAGAGTTGAATATTTGCTTTGGTTGAATGAATGTTTGTTTTTTCGTAAATACACAATGTTAATGATGTTTGGTATTAAAAAGCAAATGTTATGAAAAGGAAAAATCTTCTATAATTTCTGAGTGTGGTAGTAGTAGTATTATTATTTCATACACAATACATTTATATTTAGAAAAAAAAACATTTTTTTTGCATTAAGTATTGTATGTATGTTTGAGTCAGTAGTAGAGGAGTCAGTCATCAATGTTAAATGTTTACCTTTTATTATAAAGCAAACACATAGATTTGCAAAGCTGCTCTGCTAGGTAGTATAGTGCCAGTAGTTGGGGATGGGGAGAGGGGCGGTAGGTAGTAGTAAAACTAAAAACTCTTTTTTTTTCAATTAATTGCTAAAAAGTAAACAATACATTAGACGCCTACAAATAGGCTATGAATTGTTAGCTATCTACTAAACTAAACAATAATGCATATGTAATTATTACTAATTAAAAGTTGGGGTAGAAAAAAAAGAGAATATTAAACCTTTCGAAAAAAACTATTAACATTTTATTTATTTAGCCTTAAGCTAGGCTATGATTTTTCATTAATAATTGCTTTCTAAAGGTATGCTGTTTTATTTTTCGTTTGGCAATAAATTGGGTTTATATCCTTATGATTAGCTGCTAATAATGTATGCATACCTTTTTTTTTGGTAAAAGTAAATACATCAAAAATTAATGTTTTTTTCTCCCCACATGCTAAATAAAAATTAAATCCTTTTTTATGCTTGACCATTGTAATTTTTGTTTAAATAATTAAAAAAAGAAAGAAATTTTACCTTTTTTCGTTTTGAAAGATAAGAGGATGTGTAACAAGATATTATAATGATTTTTGTTTATTTTTTTTAACATGTTTAGACATTATAGATTACCAAGGGAAAAAATCTGCTCAGTTTAAGATAAAAATTGTAATAATTTCTTTAAAATAATTTTAACCTAAAGCTTAAGTTTTTCATTTGCCAAATTTAAAAATTTTTATTAAAATTGTAACTGCTCCTAACAGTAGACTTTAGTTTTAAATAACAAACTGCCAATAGCAATCATTAGTTGCTTAAAAGCTTTAAATATATTTATATTAAAGATTAACTCTCAATAAAACTATTTTTACGCCAAACAACCCCTGTAAGTATGCTTTAGTTTTTAAATTTCCTTTTAAAACCCCTATAAATCTATTAATTAAACTTTTTGTGTTATAATTTATTTAAAATATTGATTTTCTTTCTTTCTACAAAGAATTATGCTTAAATTTAAACTATTTCCATTAACAAATAATAAATTGTTATCTATGTAAACTGTCTTTTTAAATACATTGCCGCAAAATCTTGTCTTATGCCTAACACTACCACAGTAAAGGTAAAAAATCCAATCAAAAATTTCCAATCAATGTCAATTTCTTAACAAACCTGCCTAACTACTCTTTAAACTTTAAACGAAATATAAATGTCATTATCCTTAAATGGGACTGAAACGTTGTGTGCTTTCTCTCTCTCTCATCCCTTTGTTTGTTCTTAATAAAATACACAATTTTGTTTTACAAAAGTTTTGTGTTAAAACCGAAACGAATTAATTTAATTAATTACAATCATGTCTTATTAGATTTGGAAAATGTTTTGAGCTAAAAGAGTTTTTTGCAGCTACAGCACTTGATACGATACATATGTATATATATACGTTCTTGTTATAAGTAAAATTGCTATAAAACAAATGGTGTTTTGGTTTTGAAAATCGATGTGGCATTAAAATAGAAATGCCTTCTTACATCATTTATAAAATGCCTGATTTGTTGAAGCACTTTACTCACACTTTACTCCCTTCAAAATTACTTTTTGTCTTTATCTTGTGTGTGTATGTGTGTGTAGGTGTTTACTACATCGATAGAAAATTCCTTAAGGACTTTTTGTAAAAGATAAAATTTTCTAATCATTGATAGATAGATATTCTATTTAAATGGTTGTCTCAAAATGTAGATTATTTAAAAAGGAAAGAAGTTTGTCATTAGTAAATAAATTTGAATGATTGTCACATACAATTTTTTTTTTTTTTTGTAAACGTTAAATGACAAATGAAAAGGGTTGTATTTCCTCTAATCAAAGAAAAATAGAAAACATTTGATGAATTGATTAATAAAATATTATAGAAAACAAAAATTCTTTAATTTTTAAATTATTAAAGTGAAAAATAAAAACTTAAGCATACTTTAGGGATTAGTAAACAAAATAAGGACTATTTTGGGATTAAAGCTAAAGAAATTGTTATAATTTTTTAATTTCTAGTGTTAACGTAAAATTTTTTAATATTTTATGCCAAAAAATGAAATTTTAAAAAGTGTTGCCTAATTTTAGGTGTTTAAACATTATAAAAATTAAAAAAGAATAAACAGTTTCAAAAATTTCCTTAAATTTTATTGTTTTTATATTAAAATAAACTATTTTCTAAAATTTTAAGCAATTTTATTAAAACTTTAAAAAGTGTTGCCTAATTTTGGGGGCAACATTATACATATTTAAGAAAAATGAATAGATTTTAAAATTTCCCAAAACTTTTGTTGTTTTTATACTAAAATAAACTATTTGCAAAAATTTGCTAAAATTTCAAAAAGTATTGCCTAGTCTAAACAATTTTTAAGAATATTACAAAAAACAAAAAGTATTGCCTAGTTTCAGGTGTTGAATTTATGTCAAAAGTAAAGACGACTTAGAAAGATTTTAAAAATTTTTTCTAGATGTTTCATTTTGTAATTAAGAGCATTATTTAATAATATATCAAAACCCATTTTATGTTATAACAAAAAATGTTGCCTAGTTTTAGGTGTTTTAAATTAATCAGAAATTAAAGTGTTCTTTTAGGTGTTTTTCTTAATTTAAAGCAATATTTAGAAAATTTGTAAAATTTCTCTTAAACTTAAGATTTTTTATTCAAAAAAATTTATTATATTTTTGTTGTTCTTGCAGACACTTCAACACCTCCATATTATAAAGCAACAACAACAACCAAATCTTTACAAAATCAAGCCGTAGTTTTTATGCAAATTTTCAATAAGATTTATTCAATTAAAATTCATATTCTTTAAGCAAAAAAAAAGGGATTGATTATGATCATCACAGTCAGGCAGCCAGCCAGCAGCCTTCATTATGAAGTTTAAAAATGATCAAGAAATCGTTAAGCTCTCTTCTCTTTTTATTTATTTGTTGAAAAAAACTTAAAGCTTAATAAATGATGTCGTGCTAAATGTTGTCGTCGTCATTTATGTTATTTAGTTGAAGTTAGTATTGTTGTTGGTTTTTTATCAATGTTTTTTTTTTTTGGGTTACAGGAAGAACCCAAAAAATTCATTCATTGAATGTTATGCCAGCCAGCATATGTTTAAATTAAAACCAATCTTTTAGTATTTCTTTTTTTTTAATAAAAACAAATTTTTTTTTGTTTTGTGAATATTGATTGTTGTTGTTGTTATATTTTATTGATATCAAAAGTTTAAGTTCATTTATGTTTTAATGATTTCCTGTGTTAAGCAAACAATTGATATGCAAAAGAGAAAAAAGCCATTGAACAAAAGAATTGAAATATGAAAAAAAATAATAATAATTAAATTCGATCGAATTTCAAATTGTCAAAAGCCAGAAAGAACAATAATGGATTTAGCACAAAAAAAGGAAATTGAAAAAAAATACAAAAAAATAAAAAATATTGGCAAACACAGCGTGGGAGTATTTTTTTGAAAACTTAAAAATTTTAAACAGTTAAATGACCTTGTTTGAGAGCAAAAATATTTAAAAAAAAAAATTCTGAAATATTGATTTTAATGTAACTTATTCCTTGTTTTTTTTCAACTCTCAGTCTAGATTTTTTACTTATATTCTATCCATTTCCGTTTCCTGTTGTATGACTAAAACTCTTCAAGTTTTCCGTTACTTTTCTAAAAAAATCTTTTCCTTTTTGTATTGCAACTTCTCTAGAACATCTAAACATATGAAGAACTAAAGGATTTTGTTTTCTCTTAACCATAACAATAAACTGCTGCTGTAGACATGTTGTTGTTGTTGTTGTTTTGTCAACCAACTCCATTATTTGTTTGTAAAAGACAACATATCTTATTTTGTCAGTCATCATCGTCATTATCATCAGCTTCATAATGTTGCAGTTATAATTTATAAAATAAGTATAAAATTTTCTATATGATTTATATGTCTTTAGAAAGAAATAAACATGTCTATACTTGTTTCTTTTAATGGTTGGGTTGAGTAAAAAAAGAAAGGTTTTAGTAAGGAAGTTGATTATTATTAAAAACAAAAACTATTTATAATTTTTCTAAATAACATAAAAAATAACCTTTAAAAGAAATTTTAAGAAAATTTTTTAAAGTTGAAATATTTTATAATGTAACTTTTGAAAGACGTTAGCCATTGAGTTAAATTTGGCAATTTTGAAAGATCTTTTCTTTATCTACAATTTGCTGTAATAAAAATTTTAAAACCTTTTATTAAACTAAAGAAATTTAACTTTGACAGTTAAAACAAATTTAAAATTTTTCCAGATTTAATAAGAAATTTTTTTTGGCAACTAAATGATAAAGACTAAAAATCTTATTCTTAAACATTTAATAAAGGTTTATTAAACAAACTTAAGTCTTTAAGCTGAATTAACTGCAACTGCACTGCACCTTCTCTCAAAAACTTAAAGCATTTTAGTTTAATTTTTCTAAAAACAGTTTTCTTTTCTTTGACAGTGTGAGGGGTTAGAGTTCATAGAACTTTCAATGTCATTTGTTGTAAGCGAAGGAGGAGAATTGGGTTATAAAATAAAAGCAACAGAAAATTTTTGTTTTTTTTTTTGCGCGATTTTTTTTTGTTTGCTAAAAATGCGTGAGAATTTAACTACAAACAAATGCCCTCTCTATAACCATCTATGAAAATAAAAGCCCAGGCAACAACATATGCAATTGACACATATTTTGTTGTAGCCTGGTGTTGGCTACAACTCCATCAACAACATTATACACATACATAGCCACAATGATGGCAACAGCAGCAGGAGCAACAACAACTTTTTTTTCACTTAGGCAATGACCGCCAAAAATATAAACCAGTCAAAAGACAGACAGACACAAACGGACAGACAGACAAATAAACATACATACATATGTAGAACACTAACACACACATATATACACATAATAATAACAACAAAACCAAAGCTTTTGTTGCATTTACAACCACAAAACAATACCACACATTTACACACAGTGGTGAGGTGGGGGTGGGGGTAAGCGTAAGGAGGTTTAAAATGCAAATGTGTGTTGTAGCAACAAAAACAACTACAACAACATAATAAAGACAATATGCATGATATTTTAAATGTATGTATGTAGGTGTATGTATATTATTATGAGCAGGAGAAGAAGGGTACAGAGGAGGAGTAACAAAATAGAAGGTTAAGCCTGCAATTGATATGAAAGTGGACATTCAGTCATATACACTTTTCCCACACACACACACTCACACACAGACACATTTAGTCCTGTATGTTAAACAAAAAAATTAACAACAATATTGAAACAATAACAACAAGTATAACATTTTGTATACAAGTGTTTAACAGCAACAACAAAAACCGCGTTTATAACATTAATACAGCCAAGTTAAGCCAAACAGTCAAGCCAATCCAGCCATACAATAGAATATGGTAATAGCAGCAGCAGGAGGAGATTGGTTGACGAGAAGGAGGAGGAGAAGGAGCAGTAGATTTGTTTGACTGTTAGGTTGTGGCTGTTATTTTTCTACATTTTTCTCTACTTTTTTTTGTAAAGTATTTTTATTTAAATTGTAACATGTGTTTGTTGGAGTGTGTTAAGTTTTTCTTGTTGTTGTTGTTGGTTTAAGCTAAATTTGCAACAGTTTTGTTTTTGCGTACATTTTCCGCAACTATTTTCTGCGCGCCAAAGTTAATGACATGTATTGTGGGTTGGAAATTTCTTTACAGAAATTAAAGGTCAAAAAACAGAATAAAAATTGCTTTAAATCATAAAATTAAGAGAACAAAAAACAAAATCAAGCATAATTGCAATTGTTTACATTGTGTCAACAATGTAGAAATTATAAAATATTTAAAAAGGATTTAATTCATAGACATTTTTAATTGTTTATATTGTGTCAAAAATGTAAAGAATTACAAAAATATCTAAAAAGTAGTTTAAAACTTAAAACAAAGTTCAAAATGTCAAAATAACATTAACTACTAATTGTTTACATCATGTCAATAATGTAAAGAATGTAAAAATACTTAAATTATAGTTCAAAAGTTCAAATTACTTCAAAAAACCGAAAATGAGTAAAAAACTACAATTCTTTACATCAGGTCAAAAATGTAAAGAATATAAAAAATGCATAAAAATAACTTAAAAAGAATTACACAAACTAACAATTGTTTACCCAATGCCAACAATGTAAAGAATGTAAAAATTAAGTAGAAAATACTAAAAAAATTAAATTAAGTTTAAAATGTAAAAATTTTAATTGTTTACATAATGTCAACAATGTAAATAATGTATAAAAACCTAAAAAGCATATCTAAAGCTAAACAACTGTTAAAAAAACAAAAACATGACCTTATTGAATTGTTTACCTAATGTCAACAATGTAAAGAGTGTAAAAAATTGGTAAAAAATGTTGCAAATGTTAAAATTAAGTTAGAAATGTTATAATTACAAAAATATTTAATTGTTTACCTAATGTCAACAATGTAAAAAATGTAAAAAATTGGTAAAAAATGCTGTAAATGTTAAAATAAATTTAGAAATTTTATAATCACTAAAAATTTTAATTGTTTACCTAATGTCAAGAATGTAAAGAATGTAAAAAATTAGCAGAAATTGCTGCAAATGTTAAAATTAAGTTAGAAATGTTATAATTATTAAAAATTATAATTCTTTACCTAATGTCAACAATGTAAAGAATGTAAAAAATTTGAATAAACTTAATTTTATAATTTATTAATATTTTCTTTTGAAGTTAAAAATTTTGTGATAAAATATATAAAGTAAAATGCACATATTTGTCATTTTTAATAATGAGTTTTTTTTGTGTTTTGAACTCTTAAAAAGCTGCTGCTGAAGAGAACAACAGCAACAACAACAACAAAAACATCATTAAAAGAATTTAAGCCATTATTTTTCTTAGTTAGAGATGGGGCGGCTGGCTGGCTTTTGCTGAAGTGATCTTTTGTATATAAAAATATTGTGTCTTAAAGTATTAATGTAATTTGCCAACGCATTTTATTTTCTTACTCGTTGGTACTCGTCATATATCTTTAGCACTTCAAATTGTCATACAAATTGTTGTAGGCCTAAATAATCTTATATATGTTCATATGTATATGTTTTTTTACACTAAATTTAGCTTTTGAATGCAACAGCAAAAAGTATAGAAAGAAAAATAAAAATATAAAATATTGTCAATTTTATTTTGCATTGTTGTTGTTGTTATTGCTGCTGCTGCTAAATGCAGACAACAGTAGACAATGTTTTATTGTTTTTATTGTTGTGGTTGATGATGTATGTAGAAGAAGAGACTTTTTGCTGCTGTTGTTGCTGCTGCTGATATTTAGCATCGATTTTTTCCTATCAAATCCATAATGTCAGACATTAATTAATTTTAAGTTTTACGCTTTGTAACAACCAGAAAAAAATGTAGACTATATTTAAAAAAAAAACAACAACAACATTAAATCTCATATGGCTTTGTTGTTAATATATACATATTGTCTGCTGTTAAAAAAACACTGAGAAAATTTTATTTTACTATTACAAAATTTTTAAAATTTTCTTTTAATAGTTTAAAAAAAAATTTCTAAAATAATTTTTTTTTTAAGTGTAAAAATTTCATTTTATTTGTTGCACATTTATAATGAACAATAAAAACAAAAATCATACAAATTTACACTCCACTTGTCTGTACAAATTGTATTGTTTTATTGTTATTATTTGTATTTGTTTTACTTGTTGTTTTTTGTTGTTGTTGTGGCATGTTAATAAAAATAGGCAAATAATTATTTAAGAATTCTTGATTAATTGGCATTGTAGTTTTTAGTTTTTGTCTATTTTTTTTTTTTAATATTCAAATGAGTGCCAAAAATTTGTTGGTTTTTTTTTCTTCGAGAAAAAATATTTTTGAAAATTTTAAATTTTATACTAAATTTAGATTTTAAAGTAGTTTTTTTTTGCGATTTTACATTGTTGACATTAGGTAAACAATTGAAAATTTTCATGTTTTTTAAATTTTCTTTTAAAGTTTTATAATTTAAAGTTATTACTCTAAAGTTTTTTACATTCTTGACACATCATGTAAACAATTGAAAAATGTATAGATTTTTTAAAGATTTTAGCTTTTCTTACTTTGTTTTAGTTTTTAAAGTTATTTTTAGATAATTTTTAATTGTTTACATTTTTGACATAAGGTAAACAATAACAATTTAGAGCTTTTTTTAAGGTAATCAATGACAATTTAGAGTCTTTTTTAAAGGAAATTTTGTAAGAAATCATTTAAAATGATATTTTAAACACAATTTTGTTTATTATCTGATGATTTTTCTTTTAAGTTTTGTAAAGCTTTTTGTAAAGCTTAATCAGTGCATATAAAGGCTTTATAAATTACTTAAGCTGCTAGCAAGTTTCATTCCCTGTTTTTGTTTATTATTTTGCATAAAAAATTCATTCATAATTTTATTTAACAAAAAAAAACCCAGACCTTTAGAAAAAGCCTTGAATTTTGTGTGTATGAAAGCAGAAAAATGACAACAAAACTAAACCTTTTTTTCAAAGGAATAAACTGGCTTTTTTAAGAAAAAAAGCAACAAAAAACGCACCTTTTTTTTAGTTTGTTGCAAGCAAAACGCCTACACTACACACAGCAACAAAATAATGATGATTTGGATATGAATGAAATATTTAGTAAAATTATACAAAAAAAGAGCAATTGTTAAAAAAGCTTTTTTTAGACATCATTAGTAGCAGGCAAAAGAAATAAAGTGTCACTCTAAAGGTTTACTTTAACTACTGTCTGATGGAAAAAATTTCTTTACAAAAAGGTGGCCAGTTGAAAGTTTTATAATATTAAACTTAAATACTTACTTAATTTTTTAATAAAAGAAAACAGTTTTAGTTAATTACCTAAAAAGAAAAGAGAAAAGAAAAATTTTTGTTAAATAAAATATTTATTATATAAGTTTAACAAAAAAATATTACTTTTAAAATTTAAGAAAAATATTTGATTTTACTATAAACGTTTTGCACCCGTCAAATAACCATTAACAACTGTTTAAAATGATAACCAAAAAAAAAAAAAAAATAAAATTAAATTAAATTCTACAGATATTTCATCATTGAGTACTAAACAAAAAAACAACAAAACTAAATAACAATAATAATAAATCTTTTACTCTACTACTTTGCCATTTCTATATAGAAATCCTTCAAAAACTCTTAAAAACAATACAAATAACAACAAAATTATAGAGAATTTTTTTAGTAGATTTTATCAATTTTTTTTTTATTTTTTAACAGAGACTTATTTAATTATTATTATTACTTGTATTTGTTGTTTATTTGTGCAGCAATAAAATGAGTAGCATGTCTTAAAATAAAAAAAACAACCAGCAAAAAAGATAAAATTTTTTTTAAAAAATTATTAAATTATTAAATAAATAAAGATTTTTTTCGAAATATTTGTTGAATCATAAATCTACAAAGATTTCTGGGTAATTATTTTCTTATATATATAAAAAGATTGCTGTCTATTGGCTCAAGTTTGTTGAAATTCATTTGATATTTATAAGATAAGATAAAGAAATGATAGATTGTATGTGTGCTCCTCCTTTTGCTCTTGCTAAAATGAAAAGCTGTTCAGTTAAGCTTTATTTTTTATTTTTTTATTTGTAATTTAACTAGTAAATTACCCTGATTTGATTGGTTTTATTTGCTTAGTTAACGTATACATATGATGATCATATATGTATAAATGATGATGATAATGATTATCTGTTTTTTTATTTTATTATTTTCGAAATTAAATATGGCGGCCAGCAGTTTCAGTGCCTAATACATTAACACATTTAATATAAATAACCCGTATAAATATCTGTTCTGTTAAACAAATAAAATGTTTATTATTATTTATTTACTGCTGATAACAGTTGAACAGTAAAATAACCTTAAAAAGCTAAAGAAAACTTACAAAAAAAGAAACCTAAATTACAATTTATTTAAATTTATGGCTTCTACAAAAAGCTTTCAAAGAATGATACCAAATTTAATTTTTATAAAATTATAAAATTTTTCTAAAAATTTCCTAAATTTTTTAATAATTTTCTAAATTTCATAAAAATTCAAAGCTTTTTTTAAAAGCTTTCCTTATTTTTATGCAAAATTTTTTGTAATTTAAGTTAATATATCCTTTTTACTTGTTAAATAAACAATTCTAGTAAAAAAAGAAAAATTTTAGAAAATTTTCGAAAAAGCTTTCTAAAAGCTTTTTAAAAGCTTTTATAATTTTCTTGAAATTTATCTAAATTTAACTATAAATTTGCCTGTTTACTTGTTTTATATAATATTCTAAAACAAATAAAGTTATTTCCTTCCAAATTTTGTAAAAGCTTTTTTAAAGCTTTTATTATTTTCCACAAAATTTTTTAAATTTTAATAAAAATGCTAGTTTTTTTGTTATAGATAAAATTCTAACACAAATTTGCTAGTTTTCTACAAAATTTTGTAAAAGCTTTTTAAAAGCTTTTTTAAGTTTGGGTAAAATAATTGAAAAAATGATAAAATTTTGATTTGCTTTGTTTTTTGTAATATTTTGACAAGAAATTTTGTAATATTTAGCAAAGCTTTATAAAAGCTTTTTAAAAGCTTTCATTATTTTAAGGCAAAATATTTAAAAATTAAGTTAAAATTTATATTTTTTTTTTTTTTTTTGTTAAATATAAAATTGTGTTGAAAATCTTTGGTAATTTTGGCTTAATTTACTAAAATATTTAAAAGCTTTGCAAAAAGCTTTTATTAGTTTAGACAATATTTTGAAAAACCTTTTACTTTTAGAAGCAAAATTAAGCTAAAAATTTAAGTTTTTTTTAGAAAATTTTGTTTAATAAATGAAAATAGTTTTTGAAAGTGGAATATTTTAAAAATATTGTTGAAAAGCTTTTTTAAAGCTTTAAGTAATTTGAAAGGAAATTTTTAAGAAATTTAAAGTATTATTTTTAATTATTTTTGGAAAATAAAAAAAATTGTTTAAGGTTTAAGTTTAAAGCAGCTATAAATTTATGAAAGCTTTTAAAGTTTGTTTAAAGTTTAATTTAGTAAATTTTTGATTGGTTGGAAAATTGTTTAATTTATTATCTCTTACTGATGATTATTATATATATTAAGGGGAAAAATATTTTGTCATTTTTTTGTATAGAAATTGTTGTGGTATATAAAGGTGCAAACGAGTATTTTCTTTTTTTTTGCTCTGCCATAATAGCTATGATGCTTGCAATGCTGAAGAGAGCCCTGCTTAGCACCTAAAAGCATACTATAGATTTTCTTTTTTTGTAATAAATAAGAAAAAAATGCTAAAATACACACAATTTTCTTTTTTAAGCATTTTGTTTTTATAACGTACGCTGCTCTTCAACAATTTTTATGTGAAGCCCTCTTCACTCAAGCAAATAAAGACAATCAAGGCAAAGCAGCAAAAATATATAAAAAGAATATCAAAAAAAAAAATATATATATAAGGAAAATTCTATGGGAAAAATCACATAAAAATATAAAAATTGTTCCCAAACTTTTTTTTTTTCAAACATGTACAAGAGTAATGACAACAACAACAACAAAAAAAGTAGGTGGTACTCTTTTGGTTGGTATTAAAGTTAATGTCATTTATATACTTCTATGGTTGTACAGTGAAAAAAAGGAAAAAAAATCGAAATTTGTTGTTGTTGGGTTTTTTTTTACATATTACACACCCTATGGGTATAGAGTTTTATAGATGGATTCCCAATCGTAATCAATGTTGGGTTTTTGCTATATACTTAAGTTTTTTTTGTAATATAAATTAAGGGATTGTTTTTGGGTAGGGGAGAAGTTGGAGCGTTGTGTTGGGGGGTGGGGGACAAAGGGCATTTACTAATATATCACCAATACGTTTATGTAGAAATAACAAAAAAAAAGAATTTTATTTGTAAAAAAAGATAACCTTACTCATACATTGATATAAAAATTTGTTATTGTATTAAAAGGAAAAAAAAAGCTTAAATACTCTTACATATAGTAGAAATAAAAGTTAACGACCATAAGAGTAAAAGAGAGTGAGTTTGAGTTTATTTGTACGTATGTGTAGCAAAGTTTTTTTTAAAGCTTTTTTTTTTTGTGATGTTTTTTTTTTTAAGCCAAAAAATGTGAGAGTTTTTTTTCGTTTAAAGCGCCTGCGATAGAGAGAATTCTATACACAAGGATTCAACATTATTACAACAACAACAACAAATAATACAAAAAGCCATATTATTTATAAAAATTCAATAAATACATATAGAAAAAAATAAGGAAAAAAAAAGAAAACAAAATAATAATGATGATGATGACGATGATGAGGTTGTTGGTTAAAGAAGAAGCTGTAAAATAGCGTTAGTGTCAAGAAGAGAGTGCTTGCTGGTGTTGGTTGTGTGTAAAAGGGAGTTTTGAGGCTAAAAACCTAATAGGGAGAAATGTCATTGATGTTAAACTGGTTTGTTAATGGTGTTGAAAAGCGTATAAGAAAAAAAATATCCTTAGAATTTGTTTTTTTTTTCTTCTGCTCTTGTCAAAGGACCCCCCCCCCCCTTACACCTCTCCTCAGTAGCAACTTTTTTTTGCTAGCTTTAACACATAAAGAGAAAGTTATATTTACTACCACTACACCTTTAGAAAGAAACGAAAAATTTATATGTGAAAATAAAATAACGGAATTCAATACACACTCGTGTATTATTAGTTTTTTTTTTCTTCGTACCAATAAACTTTATATACCTTGGAAGCTTTCTGACTCCCTTCCTTCCACAGTAACTCCCCTCTTTTGTATGAAAACTGTTAGTAGTCTATGCATTGGGTTCATTGGATGTTTTTTCGATTATGTATTATTTTTTTTTATATTTATTTTAGGTTTGGAGCGCGTTTTCGGGTGTCAAAGTATAGGAAAAATAAATATGAAAAAAGTAATATAACAAGGAATATAAAAATTTCGGTACATAGTTTGTTGAGAATTGAGAGTCAATTGAATTCGATTGGACGAATGGCAGACGTTGTTGAAATTGTGTGTATGTGTGTATGAATTCCAACAATTTTTTCTTTTAAAAACTTTTTTTTTTTTTTTGCAATTTAACTTGAACAATAATAAAATATAAAGAAAAACAATCTAGCAGAATACTATACAGAATCTCAAGAAGGAGTGGTAAATGTAAATTTATTACATATACTACATATGTATTACTTTTAGGACCACACTTACACTCACACAAACTAATACATATGTAAAACGTTAAAATAAATTAAATGATTTCTTTTTGGAAAAAAAAAACTTTTAAAAAGAAGAAAATTCAATTGCTTAACTTATCTTTAAAAAGCCATAAACTTAAAAAGCAATTTATAAATTAAAAACCTAAAAACTAAAGCATATATTTAGGTGCAAACAAAAAAACGCAAAGCTTAGTTTAAGGTTTAGTACTTAAAGTTATGCTTAATGTTAATAATTTATCAAATATTTATAAAACAAAAACGTTTAATGAAATTTTGTCTCATAAAACAAAAAAAAAAAATAATAATAAAACAAAAAAACTAAAGCACAGTTTAAGGCTTATTAATTAAAATTTCGCAATTGATCTTTAAAACAGCCTAAATTTTATATTTTTCTTACAAAATAACTCAAGTTAACCAAAAACGTAAATGAAATACAAATTTTCTTTCAAATTACTAAAAGTACTAATATTTGGTACTTAACTAATTGATCTATAAAAAGCCAAAAAATTTATATTTTTATTTATGTTAATCATAAACAAACCAAAACTATAGATAAAAATCAAATTTTTAGACCAAAATATCAAGTACTAAATTTTAGTACTTAATAATTTAGCTTAAAACTTGAGTTTTTTTAAAGCAATAAAACTATTTACCTTTTTTAAATAAATAGTTTTATTTAAATGAAAATTTTTTGCTTAATTTAAACAAGTACTAAAATTTAGTACTAAAGTTTTTTGTTAAAAATTATATTAAAATTGAAAATTTCGAAAAAAAATTTATTTACAGAAATCTTAGTTATGAAATACATGATTTAAAAATATTTATTACAATTTGATATCTTTAGTGCTAAAATTTAGTACTTAATGTTTTTTTCTATAAAAATCAAAAAATTTCATATTTTTTTGTTTTAGTAATATTAGAAAACAAGTCAATTATTTGAAACAGCAAATTTTCAACAAAAATATTAAATTTTAAAATTTAGTACTAAATTTTGTTTGCCTTAAAAATCACCTAAAAGCAACTTTTTTTAAAAAATCTTTTTATAATAGAAGTCTACGAGAAATATTAAACATTTCTAGTTAGTTTTATAAAGTACTAAAATTTAGTACTAAAAATTTTTTTCTTAAAAAATATAACAAAAAATTTTAATTAATTTATTTTGTTTTCCTTTCAATTCATTTAAATTTTGATAAAATTGCTAATTTTATTAGGAATTCTTTTTTTTTTTGTACTAAATTCAATTTACATGTTTAAATCATGTTTAAAATGAAATAAAACTTAATAAAACGTCATTTTATGTTTTTTTCCCTAAGTATTCCATTTTTTTTTTGTAATATTTGACTCAAAACGTAAATGACATTTCCATATAATAACCACGTCAATCATTTAGATTTTTCAAATATGTATTACATACAAGTCCTTATAACTCACATACAAAAAAAGAAGGAAAAAAAATCATTTTATTTGTATGAGAAATAAGCTTTTTCTTTGTTGTTGTAAACCAACTAACAACATTCATTCATTTAAACACATATGTATGTGTACAAAGTCCGTCTGCCCCCCCCCCCTTCTCCAACAAACCTAATACCTTTTAGTATATGTATACTCTCATGTTGGATACCTTGTAAAACAAATCTATATAAAACGTAAAATTTTCTACAACAACAATAACATTTTTAGCGTCATATCATCATAAGGTTGTTGCTGTTGTTGTTGTTGCTTTTATATAAATTTGCTTTATTTCAATTTTTTTTGTATGTGTTTTTTTTTGTATATTTTGCTCAATGTCCCGCAGTCAATAACATCCAATCAGGTTTGTTAAAAATCTATCTATATACTAAAGCAAAAAAAAAACAACAACAAAACATACAAACAAATATGAGTGTTTTTTTTACACACATACAATATATAATGAATGCATTTTAGCTCAATGCTTTATTTTTGTTTGTTTGTAATAATGTCTGGGGTATAGATAGAGCAGCCAGCAACACACAAACACATTTACTACATAAAAATCTATAGAAGAAAATCTATAAGAGCAGCAGTAGTATGTTGTTGTCTAACTGGTATGAACTCAGTAGTTAGGTTTGCTTCTTATTATTGTTGTTGTTGTTTATTGAACATACATTGAATTGTAGGACAAAAAAATGCTTGTTGTAGGTTCTTGCTGCTTAAACAAATTTGTTACTCATATGTGCTGCTGCTTGCTGCTGCTGTTGGTATTAGTAAAATGTCAATATATTTTTCATTTTATATGCAAGTTTAATGCTCTAACCTCATGACAACCTCCCCCCTCCCTTAAACAAACTGTTTTTCATCACAACAACAACAACAACAAAAAAAACAATCATCCATCTTTGTACTCATTTAATATGCGCTTCATTTCTTTCTTTTACTCATATATTTATATCTAAAAGAACACACTCTCTCTCTCTCTCTCTCTGGCTGTCTGTCAGTCTATCTCTCTCTCTTTCTCTTTATGTTTTTAACAAAACTCTCTATAACTTTTTAATACATTTTTCTTTTCATGTATTGAATTGAGTAAAAATAATAATAATAATAATTGATATAATCAAATGTTCTCTCGCTTTTGGATAATATTTTATATGTAAAAAGAGAGAGTGTGTAATGTATTAGTGATAGAGAGGAGAAATATATGTACATATATGTAGCTGATTTGTTTGTTGTTTTTGTTGTTGTGCTTGGTTTTATAATAAAAAACATTTTTAATGTGAATGGTTGCATGAAAAAGGTACGGTTTTTTGTAGTAAATTTTTTGGGTACTTTTTTTATGGTTACAAAAAGTGGTTTTAAAAAAGCCGTCGGAAATTTAAAGGAATTGGATTTGAAATTAAAGGAAATTTAAAATTTTGTTTTAAATTTTTGTTAATTTTAAGAGATTTTGTTTAAGGCCATAATTTTGTAAAAAATTTATTTAAATAACAGGAATTGTTAGAAAAATTTTTGTAGATTAAAAGGATATTTAAGGAATTTAAATTTTAATGAAATTTTAAATAATGCAAAAGTTTTTTGAAAATATTGTTTAACAATTAAAAACAAATTTCAAAATTTCTAGTTAACTTCAAAATCATTAACAAAATTTAAAATTTTAAAACAAAATACAATTTTTTTTAACAAAATACAAAATTTTTTAACAAAATTCAATGTTTTTAAACAAAATTAAAATTTTTTAAATATTTTAAACAAAAATTAATAAAATTTCAAGAAAAATTTATAATAAATTTCTAAAATTTTGTAAATTATTAACAAAAATTACAAAAAATTTTGGAAAAATGTAAAAAAAAGAAAATTAAAGACTTTTGTTAAAGGAATTGAAATGTTATTTAAAATTATGCTTGAAATTAGTTTTTAAAGAAATTTTTTTATAATTTTCTAAAATTGTAAAGAAAATTTGTAAATTTAAAAAAAAAATTACAAGAAAATTTTGGTAAAATATTAAAAATTTTAAAAATATATCAAAACTTTTTGTTTTATTTTTTTGGTTTTATTTAAATTTGAATGTTATTAAACATTTTGTTTTGAATTAAATAGTCTTTAAAGAATATTTGTATAAATTACTAAAATTTTAAAGCAAATTAAGAAAATTTTTGAGAAAATGTAAAATGTTGTTTTAATTAAAAAGTTTTAAATGAAAAAAGTTTTTAAGAAAATTTTTTATAAATTTCTAAAATTAAGAAATTTTTTGAGAAAATGTATAAATTTTAAAATTTTAAAGAAAATTTTTAAAATGTTTAATGCAAATTAAAGGAATTTGCTTAAGGAATTGAAATTTTTATAAAATTAATTTTAAATAAAAAGTTTTTGAAATAAAATTTAAAGAAAACAAAGAGTTTTTTGTTAAACAATTTTTAAATTTCTAGAGATTTATCTACAATTTTTAATTTAGTTAATAAATTATTGAGTTAAACCCTCTTTTTGTTGTTGCTATTAAGCAAGGAGGAGCTGTAAAACATAAAATTTGAGTGGGTTTTACTCTATTTTCAATATTTTGTTTGTGTTTTTGATTGAATTCATTACTAATAAAAATAGACCAACCTCCCCCAACTTCTACATTGAAACGATTTGTTCCCTACTATACTCAAAAACGATTATACCTAGTCAATATTTTTCCTACAATTGACGACGATAAATGAATGTTGTTATTGCTGTTGCTGTTGTTGTAGTTGTTGCCTTAATGATGATGATGCCAATGCCTTTTGCGCAACGCATTCATCCTGACATATTTCCAATATCATTGGTCGATAAATATGTATGTATAAAATGTACATATGAAAAACAACAACAAGAAAATTGCAAAAAAAAAGAAAAAAATACAAAAAAGAGCCATGGACCACCAAAAAAGCATACATACAGATGTGTACGTACATATGGTTATGAACTCAATTTGAAAACAGCAACAACAACAAAGAGAAGAAAACGATGAGAATTGTAAAAGAAGACAAGAAAAAAACTTCAACAACAGCATGTAAGTAAAATCCCTATTGCAATAATAACAACAACAGCAAGAAGCGTAACACTCTAGCAATAGCAACTCAATAAATAAAGCAAAAGAATAAGAACAGCAACAACAACAGCAATAAAACACTGCTGCTGTTGAAGGCAACAAAAAGGTAGTAAATATTGCAAATAGTAGTTGTAAGAGGAAAAAAAGTGTGCTGTCTAAAGGACTATGGGGTAAAGTAAAAGGAAAATTACAAAAAAAGAGGAGGAGTGTTGTAAACATTTGATAAAACATTTAAAAATTTCTTTAAAAATAAAGAAAACTAAATGATTTTTAAGTAATTAAAGTAAATAATTGAAAAAAGAACTAAAATTTAGAAAACTAAAGCATAATTAAAGGCGTTAAAGAAATAAAATTAAAATTTTATAATATTTAAAGCTAATTATTATTTAAGCTTTAGTTTTGCAAATAGTTATCAATAAATAAATTTAAAATAATTTTCTTTTTTTAATTTGGTTAAGATTTTGAAAATCTATAGTATATTTTCAGGCTTTTAAGGGGTTTGTTTTAAATTTTCAATAAAAAATATAAAATATTATATAAAAAAATATATTTTTGCTACAAATCAACTTGAAGTTTATGGTTAGAAGAGGATTTAACTGAACCCCCCCAAAAAAAAAACACTCACTGTATTTATATATCCCTCCTTAAGGGGTTTTTGGATTCTTTTTTCTCATTTGTAAGAAAAAAAGAAAAAAAAAACGAAAATAAATATATATAATGGTTTAGCAAATGATATCAAGTATATAGAAAAAAAGAAATGGTGGAATAATGTTAAACATTTTATTGGAAATATATACTAAAAATGAACAAAAAAAAAAAAAAACACAAAAGAAACTGTGAAAAAGAGATTTAAAGCAAAAAGATACGAAAAAAACTAAGAGAAATGTATCCCTAAATCCTTAAAAAAAGGTATAGAGTAGCAAGGAAAAAAGAAAGAAAAATAACCAAAAATATATAAAAATTTCGAAATAATTAAGTTTAAAAGCAAATTTCAACAAAGTGTGGCATATGTTTAGGCTTCAAATTTGAAAAATGAAATTTTTCAAAATTACTTTCTTTTTGTTTAAAAATTCGATATTTTGAAGAAAAATATCAATATTAAAATTACAAAACATTTTTTTAAAACTACTTAAAAGTTTTAAGTTTTAAAAATTTTGTATAAAGCTAAAATTTTATTTAAAATGTTAAAAACTTGGGGGTTTAGTTTTTAGCATATGTTTAGGGTTCCCAAACAAATTAAATTAAATTTTAACATTTGCCAAAGGTTTATAGAACAAATTTTGTATGAAAATTTGATTTATAAACCTTTGATAAAAGTTTATGAATAAGACCCTAAGCAGCTACTAAAATAGACATTTTGAAACTTTTTAATTGAATTTAATTTAAAGAATTTTTGTAAATTTTTTTTAAAACTACTTAAAACAAATTGAAAAATCTTGTAAAAAAAAACTTCCTTTAAAACAAAGAGTTTTTTTTGTAAGTTTGACAAGAAAATATTTTCGTTGTAAACCCCAACAAATGTTAGTCGTTAATCTTAGACTTTAGAAAATTCCCAGGGAATCAAAATTACAGCTCCCCTTTTTTTATGGATTCTTTTTTGAAAATAAAAACTATTTTTTTGTTTTTAAACATAAAAATTGAAACTAAAACTATATTTAAAACAAACACAACACAAAATAAACTGTAAATGATTTAATTACTCTTTTGAAAAATACACATTTAGGGAGAAACAAAAAAAAAAAAAAAGAAAAATAATAAAAAAGTGGAAGCTAAGTTAGTGTCAGTGTGGCAGCTAATAATGAGCTGTAAGTAGTCATAATATTAGGCTCTTCAATGTTGAAAAACCAAATAAACAAATGCGGGCTGTTGTTGATGTGTTTTGTAGTCATAAATTCCCTTTTAACACAAAAATTTGAATTTGTTTTTTTTTTTCTTTTCTTTTCCTAAAAAGAAAGGAAATAGTGCACACACAGTGGGTAAAAAGATCATGATGATCATGTTGATCATGTTGATGATGCTGCTGCTGCTGTTGTTGTTGCTGCTTAAGAGTGTGTTGTTAAGTCTTAATTTTGATTTATGGGCACGCCCGCGCAGTTTTCTTATTTTTACATCTTGTCTTGTAACACACCGATGACAATTATTTCCATTATATGTATTTTTTTATAGAATTTTTTTTCTTAACATTAACATTTAGAAGTTTTAAAATTAAATATTAAAAATTTGTTGTTGTTGTTTTGTGTTTGTTTTAAAGCCTTTTAAAATGTTTTATATAATAATTTAAAACAAACAAACGAAAAATCCTTTTTATAACAACAGCTGTTGGTTTCTATATAAAATTTATTACCACCATAACATCAGGAAGTTGTATTAATATATTAATTTAAATTTCCGTTTAACAACAAATCAAGCCTACACAAAAATTTTAATTTAAAAATTTCCACATACAAGTCTTAAACCCATCGCCCCCCCTAGTTTGTCTTTGAAAAGTTTGATTTTTTATGATCACAAGTGATCTTTAAAACATTGAAGAGAATAAGTATATGTTGATCAATTCATAGGCTTGCTGCTGGTCTTATTTAATTTATAAAATAAAGTTAGTTAATATACAAATATTGTACATATGTATATGTATGTATGTGTGTGTATACAAATGTGGTTCAAGATAAATCTTTATTTTGTAGATGAGGCTGCTGATGATGATGATGATTTAATTCAATTGTTTAACTTCCGTTGATATATTTTTGCATCAATCGAATTCAATTATCGTTATACAGTTCAGTTCAGTTTAAATCAGTATATGTACCAGATTTTAATATATATATGTTTTTTTTATTTAAAGCAATTGATTATCATTGTATATACATATGTATGTCTGTATATTGTTTGATCATTACAGCTCAATGACTAAATCAGTCAGAGTAAGTGTGTGACTGACTGACTGACTGAATGTCAGTTCTGCAAGTATGACGGTTTGATAAATATTTGTAATTTTCATCGCATTTTTTTTTTTTGACGACTGTGATTTACTACTGATCATCATCAGCTTTAGCCTCATCTTTAAACTTACACTCTTTAGTTTTTATTTTTTTCAATTTCAATTTCATTTTTTTATTTTTATTATTTTTATGATATAAAGTATCATTTATTTAACAGCAAACTGCGTAAAAATAGTATTAAATTAAACCGGATGTTGTTTATAGTTTGTATATTTGTAGCTAGAGGTTTAAGCTATTTGTTGTTGTTGGTTTTTTAATAAATTACAATTTAGAGAGTTTATTTCAATTGATGTTTATATATTTGATTTATCTTAGATTAAAAATGATTAAGGTTTGATTAAAAGCTTTTTTTCTTGTTCTTAAATAAATCAACAGCAAATAGTACACAAGACTTAAGAAAGAAAATATAAAAGATATTCTTAGAAAAAGTCTAAACCTTTAAAATTAATTTTATTATTAAAATCTAAAGCCTACTTTAAGGCTTAAATTCATGTTCAAACCATTTCCCTTAAATCCTTTTAAACATTTAATAAAATTACCAACTGTCTTTAAGAAAGAAAATATAAAAGAAATTCTTAGAAAAACTCTAAACCTTTTAAATTAATTTTTTTATTAAAATCTAAAGCCTACTTTAAGGCTTAAATTCAAGTTCAAACCATTTCCCTTAAATCCTTTTAAACTACCAACTGCCTTTAATTTTTTTTAAATAAATTGTTATAAAATAAGCTTTAAATAAAGTTAAAGCTTTAAATTATCCTTTTTAAGTTAAAAATTTAAAGCCTATTTTAAGGCTTAAAAACAAAACAAGTTTTTTTCTTTAACGCAACTTTAAAATTTAAATGTTTAAAATTATTTTTGCTACAATTCGTTGTTGTTGTTGTTTTTTGCATTTTATGATTATTTAAGCTCAAGGACATCATGGTTTTGTCTAACTACTACAGTTACAGTAGAGAAAAAGTCCTATATTTAAACCTACAAACATATATACATATACATATAAAAATTTGTGTTAATATTGTTGCTGTTCTTGTTGTTGTTGTTGGCTGCTAAGGTTATTAAACGAGTTAAACCATGCTTTACATATAAACATTTAAATGTTTGTCCTGTCTGTGTGTGTGTATGTGTTTGTTAGTATGTATATCTGTGTGAAAAACTGGCAAAACAGATACAAACACTTTGGTGCAAAAAAAGAAAAAAGTGAAATTAAAGTAAGCGCCTCATATTAAAACAACAAAGTTGCTGTTGTTGTTTTTTTTAAATATTAAAATATAAAAATACACACACACACACTCATTTAGAATAACAAACAACTAAAACCCAGACAAACGTCCAAGACGTAAAGCTACTTTAAGTCTATATATTCATAATGTTTCTCATAGTCTAAATATGTTTTTTATATAAAAAAACACATTTTTGTCTGTTGATGATTTCTTGTCTGTCGTTGTATGTCCGTCCATCCATACTGTCTGTCTGTTAAGAGTCTAAAGAAAGCAAAAATATTTTTCCCCTTTTTTTTGTTGTAATCACAAAACCCACTACTACATTTAAAGCCGCCGCCACCACCACCACAACCAACAACTACTGGCAGCACCAACAACAACATCACTATTTTTATAAATAAAACAAGCATCAACAGCAGCAGCAGCAGCAGCAAAAGCAGCAACATGTTCATGTTGTTGTGCCTTAATGAATGAATGTTTTAGAGACTGTAGTTGTTGTATACAATAATACAAAAAAAAAGAAAACAAGTAGCAATAGCAGTCATAGTCGTAGTAGTAAAATAAGGAATACCTTAGATTTTTTTCCAACAACAGTTTTTGTTTCTTAATTTGCAACATGGCAATTTCTAGTATATACACACAACCCCTTTTTCTATGCTTTAGAAATATGTATACAAAAAAAAAAAAGAAATAAAGGAAAAATTTTAAACGAAGTCTTAAACAGCTGTAGCAAGAGAGTAAGAGTTAAAAAGAAGGTGTTAGAAAAGCTTAATTTTGTTTTATTTAAGTTAATTTGTTTGTATGTGTGTGTGTATGGGATACAAGCACATTTTTTAGAATTTAGAAGAAAGTACAAAAAAAGCCAGGAAGTTTTGTAAGGATTTCAACAAGAGCAGGGTTAGTGAAGAAATTGTTAAGGAAGGTTAAGATTTTGGTACGTATTTTTTTCTTTTAAATTAGAAAATTTTAAAGTAAACCTAGAGTTATGCAAAAAAAAAAAATATAAACTATAAAAGCAAAAGTCAATAAACTTTAGCATACATTTAGGCCGTTAGGCAAAGTAGCAAGTACAAGAAATTTAACTGTAAATAAGAAATAATTAAAGAAATATAAACCACATAGATTAGTACTTAAAAATGTCTGGAGTTGAAGCTTGCAGAGATTATTATTATTGATTTATTTAATAAAGTGTTATTTTCAAAAAGTGTTGCCTACTTTTGTGTGCAGAACAAATTGTAAACATCTAAATGTTAAGAAATAGAAGAAAAACTACTCAAAGTTTTTGATTTATATGGATTTAAAACAAAACTTTACCATTTTGTGTGATTTACTGTAATTTTCAAAAAGTGCTGCCTACTTTTAGGTGTTTAAAAATTTATAATTATTGAGAAATTTTAAAGAAAAAATATTAAATTTTATCGAGTTTTATGGATTTATAATCAAAATGATTAATTTGCATTAATTTGATACAATTTTCAAAATGTGTTGCCAACTTTTGGGAGTTTAGAAAAAGTTTATTTTAAAAGAAAACTTAAAATTAGTTAAGGATTAAAAAAATAAAATAAAAATTTTATTTTTATTGATTATTTAAAGGAATTAACAAATAGTAGTGCCTAGTTTTGGGAGCTGAAAAATTTTAGTTCTAAAATCGTTAAAAAAAAACTTAAGAAAATCTTAAGTGATTTTACAACCAGTTTGAATAAAACATTTGTATTTTTTTTGTCTTTTCTTGAAACGTGTGTTGCTTTTTTCTATAATAGTTTTGTATTTTAACTATTTAATTACGCACACGTTTTTCGGTAGGTAACAAAAACAACTTTGCTATTGTTTATATATAAATGCTATGTTCAGTAAGTTATGGTTGTTGCTATTGTTTTGATTTTTGCGGCATTGTAGAGGATTACAAACAAACTGAAAATTATACCACAAAATTTTACATTTTCTATATGTATATATGTATTTATTTCAAGTACAGACAGAGAGAAAGCAGCGGCAAAACAACAAGAATAAAAAAATTAAAATAAACTATATTTAGTATAGCATAGTTTTAGGCATGTAGTATATAATACAAATGTTTGTAAAAGTTTAAATTTAAAACAGGATAATTTTTATATGTATGTATATGTAGGTGTATGTTGATTGTTATTATGATATGTAGATATGTGTGTATGTAATAGTTTGTAGAAATGTATGTGTAGATATGTTTGTGTAGACAATGATTATTTAAAGTTTTATTTTTAAAGGCTGTAAAAGGCATATGTTGCAATTTACTTTTACGTTTATTTATGTATATGTTGAGCTTATGTGTATGTATATAAGAGTAAAATAATTTTAAATTAGTATATACATTATATACTTTTATTGTACATGTGTGTTAGTTATATATATGTACAACTAAACATGTGTTTAAAATTTTTAAGTATATAAAGTTAAAATTTTCATTTTTGCATATGTTACGAGTAAAATAATAATAATAATGAAACTAACTGAACGAACGCAACAACAACAACAACAACTTTAAGTATTTAAAACGCAAAGTGTCCTTGAAAGTTTTTGGCATAGTTTTTGAGTTGTATATATATGTAAAAGAAAAAAACAACAAAAGATTTCTAAGTATGAGTGTTGTTTTTAGGTATATTTGTATGTATGTGTTATTAGAATTGCACGCACTTTTGCTTAGAATATTTTCATATATCTTAGAGATACTAACACTATGTGGCATATAGTATCTGTAGCAGTAAAAGAAAACAAACACATTTTAAATGTGGCTTTTTTTTTGTTCTGTGCTTTTTTGTTTTTTATATTGTTGTTGGTATATTTTTGCAGCTTTTGTTGTTAAAATGGTAGACATTTAGGGTTGCTGGTTGCTGCTAAAAATGCTGTTGATTTTCTTTGTATTTTTAAATAGTGTTTTTTTTTTGTTGACAACAACGAGATAAAAAAAACACACACACACATGCACACAAACTCAAAAAGTCTTTGAACTTGACATGTTTGTTTTATATATATAAAAACGAACTTACTAACTAAAATTTTTAAATAAAATAGTTTTTGTTTTTGTATATAAACGACAAAAAACAGGAGTTTTCTTTATATACTACAACAGGTTAATGACTTGACAAAAATAAAAAAACAACAATTTTAAAAGATAAACATCCTTTTTAACAAAAATTTTTCCAAATAAACAAACACTTACAAAAACTTGTTATCTAATCAATAATCTTTTATTAACACAACATGATTGAACAAAAATCCTCTTTGTTTTAGGCAATTATCCTTTTTTTTGGATTTTAAAATATTTTTGAAAATTTTCCCTTTTTCTTTGTTTTTCACATAAGAGTGTTAACGTTAAGATAATTTAATTATTGTTAATTATTAAGGGTTTCTCTATGTGTGTGCTTTAATAATAATAGGCTTTTTCTAACGCCTGTTTATTAGGCAATTATTAAAAGTTCTGTTTAACGCTGATAAATATGTTATAGTTTTTATGTGTAATAATTTATTAAAATTATTAATAATTTTAAAAGGTTTTAAAGTTAATTGTTAAAGTAAAATTGTTAAAAAATTTTAATAAAGCACGTGCTTTTTTTAAAAATTGAGATATAGTTTTAGGGATTGATTGCACAAGGGCAAAAGGGTTAATATTTAAAACAGCAGGTTTTTAAAGTTAAAATTGTTGAGGTTTTTTTTAAAGAAACACCAGCTGTGTTTCTTTTTAAGGCACGTGAGCTATGACAAACCAAAAAATATTAATTAAAAGCGCCTAAAAGCTTACAAAGTAAAAAAAAAAATATATTAAAAAAATATATTAAAAGTTTTGTAATTAAAATGCAAGGAAATTGCTAAAAAAGTTAAATTTAAAGGAAACTTAGGATAGTAAAAAACTAAAATTGAAAATTTTTTAAAAATTTTATTTTCAATTTCTTTTGCTCATAAAATATGTTATCGCTTATCTTAAAATATTTTATCTAAATAACCCTTATAATTAAACTTGACCAGCTAGTGTTACAAAAAAACAAAGAGAAAAAATTATCTTTATAAAACGCCTTTGACAATAGTTTTTGATTTCAATTTTCAAACAACTCTAGTTTTATAAAATACACTCTAGAGATTAGTCAAGAAATACAAAATAAAATTAACCCCTATTGTATGCTCTTTTAACAGTCCCAAATAATCAAAGTATGCTACGCTTTTTATGTTATCTCTAGTAAAAATTTAGCACATATGGAAAAACAGCGGCCATATTTAAATAAAATTTAAAAACGAAACCGGTTTAACAGCTTATAAAGCGCAAAAGGAAATCAAAATAATAATAAAAAAAATTATTTGATTAACACCAATTTTTTTTTGTTGTTGTACATAGATTTGCTAAGCAAATCAATATATCAAAAAAAAAACAACAAATTTTAAAGTTTTCAAAACCGGTTGAGTTAAAAAAAATATTGACCAAAACTAAAGCTGTGTCAAAAAAAAAGAATTTTTGTTAAAGAAAAAAATCTATTAATTGATTGAAAAAAAGGGTGGTGGGTTTTTGGTTTGAAAATTGCTAGACAATTTAGATTTAAAATAAAATCCTTTGATTTACAACAACAACACACACACACATAATTTGTTGCAAATGCAAATATGTATACATTTTGATTAAATGACATCTGCTCAAAAGTTCCACAATTATGGGTATTAAAATCATAAATTTGTAATAAAAAATGAAAAAAAAAGAAATATATATAGACAGAGAGTGATATTTCCACTTTATACATCTTTTGATTTCAAAAAAAAGGGGGAATTTATTGGTGTTTTTTTTTCTCAATTTTTTCCACTAAAAAAAATGTTTTTCAATGTGTTGCTTTAGATGTTAAAATTCTTATTAAATCAAGAAAATTGGAAGAAAGATTTTTCTTTTTTAATTTGCTTATGAAAATGCTTTAAAGCATAAAATATTTGCGGCTCATTGCAAAGCACTAGACGTAATAAAAATTATGATCGTTAATATTCAAAAAAAAATATATATATATAAAAACCAGATATTTTTAAGATTAAACTACAATTTTTGTGAATTTTTTTTAAGCATAAAAGCTCATTGTTTTCATTTCAAGATCTTTTCTTTTTAACTCATCAATACATACATTCCTTAACTACCCTCTTTAAACAAACAAAAACTATTGAAATGAAATCTTTTAAATAGCTAATCATGTTAAAAAAAATGTTTTCAGCTACTTCAGCAACCACTTGATCACTACAACAACAAAAAATGAAGATGAACATCTTTTAACATGAAAAAAACTGTTCACTCAAGTAGTTTTTTTTTTGTCTTATTTTAAGGCAATTGATCACTTTTAGAGATCTTGTCATAGTAAAAACACACACACACACAAGACAAATGAAAATTTCAAGTGGTTGACATAAATTTGGATTAACTAACTAGTAAAACAAAATTTTTATATTGATCTTTGTTGATCATGCTGAAAAGAAAAACGAAATATTTAATCTTTTGTTTAAACTTGTAGGCGTATTTTTTTGTTAAGGAAAATGATTGAAAATTTCAAATCATTAACAAATTTTAATTCTCATGTTATTGTACAGCAAATTTATTGACAAAATAAAAACGCACAAGCAAATCAAGAAAACCACAGAAATATATATAAAAAAGCAACAAAAAAAAAAACGTTTGATTTAGGCAAAGCTATCAAATAAAAAGAAATTATTAACAATAAATAAAAACTTTGCAAAATTTTTTATTAAAATTACATATTTCTTTAAATTTTCCCTTTAAAGCTATGATTTTTATATATTTTTGATAATCTTTAGGAAGTTTTATACATTTTAAGCTAAAAAAATCTTACAGCTTTCAAAAGCTTTTTTTGAAAATTTTTAAATTTTCTTAAATTTTCTCTAAAGCTATGATTTTTATGTCATTTTTATAATCTCTAGGAAGTTTTATGAAATTTAAGCTAAAAAAATCTTAGAGCTTTCAAAAGCTTTTTTTGAAAATTTGAAAATTTTCAAAAATTTGCTTTAAAGCTAAGATTTTTATTTGTTATATATAAACTCTATAAAATTGTAAAAAATTTTTGCTAAAAATATGCTAGAGCTTTCAAAAGCTTTTTGTTAAAAATTTGAATTTTTAGAAAAATTTTACAATTAACACTAAATTTTAAGAGATTATTTATTATAAACAAGATTTTTCTACAAAAATTTGTATTATTGTCAAAAAAGCTTTTTTATTAAGAAAAGCTGTTTTTATAAAATTTGTTGAAAATTTTGACCTTTCATCAATATTAAGCTAATAAATTAAATAGCTTAATAGAATAAAATCAAAAAGAAAATATTTCAATTTTGCATTTGAACAAAACAACAACCACAACACAAACAACAACAACAACAATTTTTTATTATTGCCTTTAAATAAATTTGAAAAATTCTCATAAAAAATCTATAAAAATAAATAAGAAAAGAGAAAAAAAAACAACAGAAAACATATATAAATTTTAAATATAATAAATATTCGAATACAAAGTATAATAAATTAAAACAATTCAAATTGAAGACAACACGACAACAACTAAAATACAATATTTTTAAAACAACAACAAAAACAAAATAAGAAAAAAAAAACTTGTGTTAGTTTTTTGTTTGAAACATTTTTTCTATATATCTTACTTTTTTTCTTCAAAATGATCATAACGATCTGTCATTTCGATTTATAATCAAAAAATACAAGAAATCAAACAAGATCTGCCAGCAACCAATAGATAGATAGCTTTTTTTCAATTCTAAAAAGGCTTGTTTGTGTTTGTTTTATAAACAAAAACTATATATTATACAGCAAAAAAATTACTACACTCTAGATGATAAAACGTCAGCTGCATATTAAATGTTAAAATACTCAAACTAAATACTTTCAAAAAATCAACAACAACAACAACAACAACAAAATACCACAAAAATAAAATTTATTTTAAAACAAATCAATCGTTTGCTTGTTAATCACAAAAATTGCTAAGGTGTTTAGAGGGGCAGCAGAGGGGCTTTTTAGACAGCTGGTTACACCAGCAACAAAACAACAATGCAGTTGTTTTAGGTTTATTGTCATATTGATGTTAATGTCATGCCATGTGAACTAGTACAACTTGTAAGAATTGTTTATGAGGGTATTGTGTTTTAGATTTTTTTAAATAATTTAATTTACATTGTAAAAAAAATTACAAAAAAAAAAAACGCAACAAAAATTTATTAGAATTAAAATTTAATTATAATTTAAAAAAAGACAAATAGTTATATATTAAGAAAAACACAATGCATACAGTTTTCTAAAAGCTTTAGATTTTTTCTTTAAATTTTTCTTCTTAACATATAAATTTTATTGTTTATTTACGTTAAGCATACAATTTTAAACATTTTGCTGGAAAAAAATCCTAAAGCTTTCAAAAGCTTTAATATTTAAACTTTAATTTTTGAAATTTTTGCTCTCAAGCTATAATTTTTATTTATGTTTATCAATCTCTATAAATTTTTAAACATTTAGCTGGAAAAAAATCCTAAAGCTTTCAAAAGCTTTAATTTTAAAACTTCAATTTCTGAAAATTTTGCTTTAAAGCTATGATTATTATTTATGTTTAGTAATCTCTATAATATTTTAAAAATTTTAAGACAAAAATATCTTAGAGCTTTCAAAAGCTTTTTAAGAAAATTTTAAAATTTTAAGAAAATTCTTAGAAAAATGCCTATTTTTTCATTGTATTATAAGTTTTAACAAAATTTTATATCAAAAATTTCAATAAAACCTAAAACTTTCAAAAGCTTTTAAACAAAAATGTTTGAATTTGAAAATAATTTCTTAAATTTTTTCTAATATTCTTAAAATTGTTAAAAAAAAAAGATTTTTTCTATAAAAAAAATTTATAAAAATCTGGAAATTAATTTGAATTTAAAATTTTTCATTTCTTATGTTTTTTATTATGAATTCTATCTTTTGTATGAAAAAAAGTTCAATAAATTTTATTTGGTTTGTTTATTTGTTTGTCATCTGTTTTAGTCATGTTTCTAATATTAAGATAAAAATACATATATACATACTTGTCAAAGCTTATTAATCATTTAAATACATTTAACAAACATTTAGAAATATGTATGTCGTTTAATATAAAAACTAAGACATCTAAAACAACCCCCTTATGCTGCCCCCCTCTGCCAATGCTTTGGTACACAGAACACAAATTTAATATGATCAATAAACATAAAAATTTATTGATCAAATTTTCACACCCCAAATGAGAAAACCAGAAAATATTAACAAAAAAAAAAACTCATAAAAAAACAAACAAAAAACCATAAAAAATTGGGACAATTTTTTAAATGATTTTTTTTTTACATAAAAAAAATCTTCCAAAAAATATACAAAAAACAATTTAAAATTGATCATGAAAAGATCATGAACTTTTATTAAGCTTCATTGGAAATAATAAAATAAAAATCATCTCAGAAACTCCCCCACATGGTGAGTGAGTGAGTGTGTATGTGTATGTTTTTGCTATTAGTAATTTATACAAATCGAATATAAATTAATAATTTTTTTCCACAAAATGTGGGGTTTTTTTTAATTTCCGTGCTGACAAATTAATTTAATATAATTAACTATAGAACTGCTACTAATAGAAGCTTTAGCACACAAAAATTCCTAAGCTTTCAATTTCATTTATTAATAAATTCAGTTAAATGTTAGTGTAAGATAGTGAGAAATGATTTTTATGAGGGCGTTTGATTAGTTTATTAATTTTATATTTAAATTTAGGAAAAAAAAAAAACAAAACAAAATTAATTTGTTTAAAAAGCAAGCACAAAACAAGTCTAGACTTGATACTTTTTAACAAAAACACAAAAATAAAGATCGTAAAATTAAACATTATTAATATTGTTGCTTTTAATTTCCATAAATTATTTGTAATTTGTAACGATTTTATAGTATTTCTCTGTATTTTAATAGTAATTTTAACATTAATGGTTTGTTAAAGTTTATTGATTCTAAACAATAATGACTGACAAAACAGTGGCTAACAAAATAGGTTAAGCAAAACAACAACAACAGAAAATAAAACTAATCTTTATAGACACCAAACAAATTTTCCTTTACTATTTTCTTTTTAAGCTTTTAATATAGCACTTTTTCCACCTTCACTGTTAATTTTGTTTTGTTGTATTTTAAAATTTTATTTTGTTTTTTACTTGTGCTTTTGGAATATTAATTGTGTTCGAAATGTTTTTGGCATGTTAACAAGAAAACTGTTAATATGAAAAATACTAAAACAACAAATTAAATTGGAAAAAAATCCATAACGATATCTTAGTGTTAAAAAAACACACAACCAAAACAACGAAAAACAAAAAACATTTTGTAAAGTGAATCATCATTTAAAATGGAGCAAAATTTCAAAAGAAATAAAATAAAAATGCAAATATAAATATAAAAAAAAGCCAGCGTAAATTAATAAATAAGTAAATATTTAAATAAAAAGCAAAATGACAATTTAAAAGCAAAAAAAAAAAATAAACACTGCAAGAAAATTTTGCTTCTAAAGTTCAGAAATTTATTTGTTAATTTTAATCTGTTTAAATTTGTTTACATTTTGGCTTAAAAAAATCCTAGAGCTTTTAAAAGCTTTTCAAGAAAATTACTTTATATTTCAAATACTGCACCAAAGCTATTAGTTTTATATAATTTTTATTATATCTATTAAATTTTATAAATTTTGCATTAAAAAAATCCTAAAGCTTTCAAAAGCTTTTTAAGTAAAATTGTAAATTTTGAAAATTTTGCTTTAAACATAAAATTTTTATTTATTATTTGTTAACTAAATAAATTGTTATGAATTTTGATGCAAAAATAACTTAGAGCTTTCAAAAGCTTTTCGTAGAAAAAATTTTTTATACAAAATTCTACTCTAAACCTTAGATTTTTATTTATTGTTTATAATCTCTATAAATTGCTATGAATTTTCATGCAAAAATAACTTAGAGCTTTCAAAAGCTTTTTGTAGAAAAATGTTTTTATACAAAATTCTACTCTAAACCTAAGATTTTTATTTATTGTTTATAATCTATATAAATTGTTAAAAATTTTGCTGCAAAAAAATCCTAAAGCTTTCAAAAGCTTTTTTTGAAAAATGCTAAATTTTGAAATTTTTACTCTAAAGCTAATAGTTTTATTTGTTATTTATTATGCTTATAAGATATTATAAATTTTGCAATAAAAAAAAACCTAAAGCTTTCAAAAGCTTTTTTAGAAAATATTAAAATTTTAAGAAAATTTTACAAAAAAAAATAAATTTTAGTAGTTTAAGTAATATTAACAAGATTCAATAACAAATTGGAAAGTTTTAAACCAAAAGCTTTTAAAAGTAAAAAAAAAACTTTTATTACTATAATTTTTTGTATTATTAGCGTTCAATTTGTTGTTTATTTTTGTTAAGCTTTTCTTAGATTTTTAGATTTCCTGCGAATTTGGTGTTTATAAGTTTTTCTTTTTTTGTTTAGTTTCTTGTTATTGTGAGTTTATTTATTTATATCAATGGTAACAGTTGTTCAAACCAATAAACTAAAAAGCTTTGATCAGCATTTTTTTTTTTGGTTTAATACTTTTCCGTATTTTGTAAATTTCTTGCAAAATTTATAAATATAAACTTGACCTAAATTTAAATTGAAAACTATTACATTATTGATAGTTTTTGTTTTCTTCATTTTTTTTCTTTAAAGAGTTGACAAAGCACATTATGTTTTTGAATACTTAATAAACTTGGTCTAATTACTTGACCAATATTTTGTGGACGGCATAAAAAGAAGTAGTATTCAGTTTAATTATGATGAAATGCTTTTAAAATAACTAATGATAATTTATTTTTAATTTCTTACAACAACAACCTAAAATTCTTAAGAAAATCAAAACTATTGTATATAATTTATTAGTATTGATCATTTGAAGTTTTTTTTAGGAGTTTTTTTTGGACAATAAGTTGTGTGGCAAAGCAGCTTAAAACTCATTAAAGACGTCATCAGCAATAGCAACAGCAGCAGGCAACAGCGCATTGCAGTTTAAACATTTTTAGTTTTATGAATAAAAAAAATATTTGCAACATGCACGCACTCACTTAACATTATAAACATGGTCAACAAAACAGCAACAACAATAAAACGATAAAATATTTTGTTGCTTTTGGTTTTATTTTTTTGAATCCAACTCGAACATGTAGCTAACAACTGACCAAAAGGGGTGTGTACAAAATGATATTTTATTCAATATCCTACACACGCAGCAGCGATTTGTCCTTTTCACAGAATATATGTTTGTATGTAGACAAATATCTATACAGTCAGTCAGTCAGTCAGTTATTCATCCATCCATCCATCTGTATAATGTTGGTAAAGTGTATCTTTTTAAATAATAACAACAACTACAAAACAATGAAAAAAAAAAAAACTCACAAATACGATTGATGAGTCTGAGAAATTTTTCTTCTACCCGATCTTTATTCGACATTTGTATGAATTGTTTTTTTTTTTTTTTTTTGTTTTTTTTTTTTTTTTTTTTTTTTGATGTATTTGCGTCTTAAAATGTGAAAACCTAAAATTAAAAACTCATAAGATATCGACTGATATATTGAGCTGCCGCTCTTCAAAATGCTTTTGGCCAGAGCTAATGTATATAAATATTCTTTCTTTCTTTATAATCTTATGCTTTAGCGGCAGAACTATAAATGATCTTCAATGAATGTTACTTTTTTTATGATTTAAAATACTGAACAACAAAAAAAAAAAAATAAAATAAAATAATTTTTATACTTTTTTTTATGGAAAATCAAAAGGTAATTAGCTGGTTATTAAGTTATATCATATAAGAATTTCCTAGATTTCTTAACAATTGTTTAATACAAAATTTTGTAATTGATGTTTTAATAATACTTCTTCTAAAGCTTAAAAGCTTAAAGTTTTTTTTTCTTTTTTTTTCTCTAGCTATTAGTTTAGGTAATTTGAGAAACACAAATAGTGAAAAAAAACAATTAAGTTATTTGTTTGATATCTAATAATTAGCCCTTTAATTTAAATTGTTAATAATTTCCTGCGTTAATTTGTTAACATATTAAAAAGTTTGTCCTACAAAAACAAGAGAGCTTTTTTAATAGTGCTTAATAAATATTAATGAGAGAAAAAGTGTTTAAGAAATTTAGCTATAATTGATAAATGTTGTTTATTAGAGTAAGCAATGTTAGCTTAATAAAGCTATAAGTGAAATTTTTATTAAGTTTTCTTGAAATTTTTGTAATTTACTTATATATTTCTTAATTCAGCTAGCTGAATAGCAAACAATTGCATGGAAATTAAAAAAAATTAAACAATTTTTAATATTTCTAGCTTTTCAACTAGTTCAGCTAGCTGAATAGAGAAAATAGCTTAAGAGTATGAAGAAAAGTTATTAGTTTCTTAAACTTTATGATGTCAGCTAGCTGAATGATAGTTCGATTTAAATTTTTACAATACATCTCGCTGAATAGAAAGGAAATAAAATATTTTTACAAGAAAACAGGTTTTTTAACTAAATAGTTTAGATTTCAGTATATTCAGCTAGCTGAATATGTTTTAAAACTGTTATTATAACAAAAAGTATAGGTTTTTTAGAAATTTAATTAAATTTATATTATTCAGCTAGCTGAATAGTAATAAATTGTAATATTTTAATAGGAAATAAGATTTTGAAACTAAATAGTTTAATTTTCTTTATATTCAGCTAGCTGAATAGAGTTTTAAAGGGGAATTTAAACTTATTTTTGAAAAAAATTATAATTTATCAAATTAAATTTTTAATAATTTACCTTTTTAAGGGACTTTTTTTAAAGCAAAAAAAAAAAAAAAAAAAGAAACACATAAAAGGGCATATATGGTAAATTGGCTTTTTGCCAAAATGTCTAGGAGTAATACACAGCCAGAGCACACTAGGCGGCGCAAGCAGAAAAAAAACTACAACAAATGTTAATTTTTTTTTTTTATTTTGCCACAAAACTTAATGATGAAAGTAAGCAAAATATGGCAAAAAAAAATCTTAACACCAAGTCTAGACAAACTAAATAAGAAGTTACAAGAAATAAAAATATATGTGGAACAAAAAAAAATTCTCTACAATTGTTCAATAAAAATGATAGAAAATGACATCATTATTATTGTTAATAATACAAAATAAAAAAAGTTTTTTTTTCACAAATTATTGTTAAAATTAATAATTAATATTTAATAATAATTAATCAATCACATGATGTGAGATTTTAAACAAAAAAATAAAAAACAACCAAACAAATCAATTGTAAATTATAGTTTTTTTGTTAATAATATAACAAATGAAAAACTCAGATTAAAATAAATATTTATTTTTCTAAAACAAATAAATACTTCAATCAAAAGTAATTTTCAATAATTTTATTGATTAAATGTAGCTAAACACACATACAGCATAAAACATGCAGCAGCAAATCAAATAATAAACAAAAAAAACTCTAAACACGCAAATATAATTAATTGTTATTAAATTTAACTTAAATTTTTAACATAAATTGAAATGGCAGTTGCAACAACAACAAAAAGAAAAACATTTAACAAAAAAAATGTTTTATAAACAAAATTTTTTAAACATTTTTAATCTTTATATTTTTAAAAGAATTTACGACATCTAATATTCTAATTTCAAAACTTGCTAATGTTCGACCTACAAAACAAAAAACTAAATTCCTAGAAGCAACAAATAAATTCTAAAGAATTTTTGAAAATAAAATATTGATTTGCAAAATTTACTGAAGCTGCTAAGGAAAGGAGTTTTGTTTGCATTTTATGCAAGATTTCGATACATAATGTTTATTTTTGCTGTTGTAGTTGTTGTTATTTTCTGCATTGCCACAAACAAAGATTGAATTTCAGGCAAGCGTGCAACTAACAGATAAATTAAAAAATATATGTTTAAAAAAAGCCATGAATGACAAGACAAATGTTTTCAAAATTAAAGCTAAAAAGCCGACGGCATACAAAAAAAAAATCCAGAAAATTTTCCAAAAACAAATTTTTAAAAAATCATTTAAAAATGTCATAAAATACAACAAAACTAAAAGATATTGGAAAAAAATTTATTAAAATTATAAACATTTTTTTTAAATTTTTAAAAATTCTAAAATTTTATTTTTAAAAATTATAATTTTTTTAATTTTCTTTTTAAATTAGTTGTCTTGTCTTTAATTCAATTTTTGTATTTCCTTTTTTTCTTTCATACATATATTTAATCACTTCGCTTGTATAACGAGTGTTTGTTTTAATGTCATGCCTTAATGCGTTTTTTCATATGATGGCCAATAGCCATCATTATTTTGTGCAATTAGTGGAACCTCCAACATTAACAGACACCCAGACAAAGCACTTAACAATAAAACAAGTCAAAGCTTTGATGCTTTTAATAAAAATCAAAGAAAAATAATTTTTAAGAAAACAAATCTTATAAAATTTTGTTAAAAACGCCTAAAAGTAGACCTTGATTTAATGCAAGTTTTTTAAATATTTTTAAAACAATAAAGAACAAAAATTCTTTAAAATTAACAAATTAAAATGGTTTTAATGAAAATTATTGAAATTAAGGCAAATTTAAAATTTCTCTTTAAACGCCCAAAAATAGGCAATATTTTCTTTCTTGTTTGCTCTAAAAACTCTAAAGACTCTCAAGTTTAAAAATTCTTTAACAAAATTTTTCAAAAATAAAATCTCTTTAACCAAATTAACAAATTAAAATGATTTCAATGAAAATTAAAGCAAAAATTTTTACATTTTCAAATTTCTTTTAAAACACCTAAAATTAGGCAATATTTAAAAAACTATTTTTGGTTTTAAAACTCTAAAGTCTTGCAGTTTTAAGAATTCTTAAACAATTTCTTTTTAAAACCAAATTTATTGCATAAAATCAGCAAATAAAAATTTAATTTTTATAAAAATTAAAGAAAATTAAAACATATAAAAAATTTCTTTTTAAACGCCTTAAAATAGTCAAAATTTTCAAACTTGTTTGGTTTTAAAACTCTTAAGACTAACAGGTTTAAGAATTCTTTAGCAAATTCTTTAGAAAACAAAATTTCTTTAACCATATTAACAACTTAAAATTGTTTTAAAAATTTTCACATTTAATTTAAAACTCCTAAAAGTACGCTCTATAAAAATCAATAACAATTAGGCTACAAACTGTCTGAATTTCTAAGAATAAATAATCTTAAAACAAATTTTTGTTTATGACTACTTTTTTTTTAATAAATTTAACAATTGAAAAATCCAAGAAATAAATTAGTTAATTTTGAAATTGCCGTGTAAGTGCCTAAAAGTAGGCAACACTTTTAAATTGTTCGCTAACATTTTTTAAAGACTTTAAACTTGTATTACACTTAAACAAATTATTTAAAAAACAAACTTTGTTTAATAAATTTAACAAAACAAATTAGACTTAAAAACAAAATTATTAAATTAGGAATAAAACACTAAGAACGCCTAAAAGTAGACTTTTTAAAATAAAACAAAATTAGGCTATAAACTCTTTAAACTTCTAAGAATAATTCTATATTAACAAACTATTCCTAAAACAAATTTTGTTTAACAAAATTTTTAATTAAAATAAAAACTAAAGGAATAATGTTAAAACTTCCTGAAAAGCCTAAAAGCTTGCAATATAAAAAAAAGAAAATCTAAATTAAGTTTTAACAATAGAAGACTTTTACAAAATTTAAGTTGTATTTTAAAATATACAACTAAATTAATACCTAGATCTTATAAAAATGCTTGAAATTTTCTTTTAATTCGTTTTCTTTTGCCCCTAAAAGTTTACTAAGCTTTAGTTTAAAAATAGTTTTAAACTATTTGTCTTTTGCTGTGTGTGTTTTTTTATAAATATTATAAAAATGCAATTGATTGCTTGTTATTTATTTATTGTCATAAAAAAACATTGACTTTGCACGCTTGAAAAACTGACTTAAAATCATCAAGATTTTCCGCTTGAAAATTTTTTTTAAGAAAAAAAACTTTTTTTGCAAAAAGAAATAAATACAACAGAAAAATTTAATAAGAAAAACTAATTTTTAAATTTAACAAGAACTATAATGGTTAAAAAAATCAAAACAATAAAACAGAACTTTTGTTTTATTAGATAGAAATATGAATATAAATTTAGCAGATTTTTAAAATGTTTCAAATATTTAGTGATTTTAAGAAAATTGAAATTATTTTCTCTGAAATTTATAAAGAACTTAATGAACTTTCAATAAAACTTAAAATTTTTCAATTACAACAATTAGTATTTTCTTAAAATTGGCTTGAAATCCCAAAATTGGTTCCTTATTTCCAAAAAAAGTTTATGTTGTAAAAATGCTTTAAATATTTAGTATTTTTTAAAAAAAATGTTAAATATGTTTTCCAAAACTAATTAACAATCCATAGAAGATTGCTTTAGAAAAAATTTCAAACAAAACATAAAACTCTGAGTGGTTAATATTTTAAGTTTATAAAATGTTGTAACAATTTGACGTTTGCTTAAACGTTTTAAGAAAATTTTATTTTAAAAAATTTGAAAAAACTTACCTGTTGCCAAAATTGTGCCAATAAATAAATTTGTTCCTTTTTGAAAAACCAATCCATTGATTGCACAGCCGTCAAATCCATATCGGCTGTACCGGCTGTTTGTGGCAATGTTGGCTGCATTCGGCTGCTTTTATGATTTGTTGTATTTGGATCCAGTAGTAGTAAATCAATTTGTTGTTGTTGTTGTTGTTTAGGAGCTAATGTTATTAATGATGTGTCTAATGAAGATGCTAATAATGTTGTTGATGATGAAGTGGGTGGTGGTGGTAGTGGTGTTGGTGTAGTGTTGTTGTCACTTAACAAGCCAGCAGTCGTGGTAGGGGAACCACCGTTAGACGACTGTTGGCCTAAAGTTGTTTTACACGTTATTTGTTGTTTAGCTTCCAGTTTGTCTTTTTTTTATTTGTTGTTTGGGGTTTTGGTAAAATTGTTTGTTTTCTTATTATTAATTAATAAAAATTTTAGTGTTAAATTTTTTTCTCAAGCAAATTTTGTAATTTTAATTTTATTTTGGCCATTTAGCTTTGATTTTCTTTAATTTGTTTTTGTTTTATTTTTTTTTTATATTTTTAAATTTCATAAAATTTTGCCAATCATTTTTGTTAAAAATAGATTTTTGCTTTTAATCCCAGTTATTTTTTTTTCAATTTGTAGTTGTTTTTTTAATCCATTAGTTTAAAAAAAAATTGTTGAAATTTTGTTTTGTTTTTGTTTTTAAACATCAAACACTTGTTTTTGTTTTTCTTTTGTTATTGTTATTTTTATAACAATTTCTTTTTAAAATTTGTTTCAAACACTTGTTTTTTCTTATTTTTTTCTTCCGCTTTTACCAAAAAAAAACACTTGTTTTTATTTTTCTTGTTGTTGTTGTTATTTAAAAATTTTCTAAACTCCTTTAGAATTTACTTTTCAAATTTAAATTTTTCTTTTTTTTTCAAGATAAAATTTTTCAATTTCTTTTTTATTTATTCATAATTATTTCTGCATTCTTAAAATTTAATTCAAAATTGATTGATTTTGTTTTTGCTTGGTTTTAATAAAATTTCTTTTTTGTTGTTGTATTTATATTTGTATATAATAAGTGTTGTAGTGATTTGATTATTATAACTAAATAAACGACAGAGCAACGTTAATCTAATGAGATGTTGCCTGTCACGAATTCAACTGATGACTGAACAAATCGAACATTAACGCAGCTTACACAACCCCATTAAACAAAAACAACATTATAGAGTACAAAACCAAATAACAACAACAAGCAAGCAGCGTTTTTTTTCTTGTATTTTTATTAAACTCTACTCATTTTTATCTACTTCAATACTCATTCTCAATTTGTGTGTATGTTTGAGAGTTTGTTTGTGTGTCGCAACAATTTGCTCTCTCTCGCGCGCCCCTCATTCAATAACATAAACTCACACTCTTTCATTAAAATCCTAAAGAAAACTCGTAGTAAGAAAAACCAAAATGAATAGTAGCAAATTACAACAACCACATAACGAAAAGATAACCACACGTGAGTATGCTTGTTGTTGTTTTTCAATTCTTGTAACAAATATGTTTGAGTTCGTTTGTCTGTTTGTTGTTGTATGTGATAAATTTAACAATATTCTAAATTTTTTTTCTATTCAAGCAGGCAGTATGAGTATGATTTGTAAAATTTTCCTCTTTTTTTTTCATTTCTTTGAATCTTTTTCCAGTTTTTATTGTATAACTCTCGCTCTCTCGTAAATATTGCTGCGCTCTTTCCTATTTAATAACAACAACAACGTCTGTCGTAATGTTTGATTTGTTTTATTCAATTCAAAATTTTTTATTCTTTTTTTTTACACTCATTCATTCTGTCCCCTGCTCCTCAATATTATAATAATTTTTTATTGAAAATATAATACCTCACACTTATTACAAGAACAAAAATCACACTCTCTCTCTATCTCTTTGAATAATAGGACAAAAAAAAGTTAAGCAAAATATTCTCCTGTTAGGATTACAACAACAACAAGACAAACCAGTAAAGAAAAGAAAAACTGTCATGATAATTTTATTTCAAACCAATACTTTGATAATTTACATTTTTTGAGTTGTTGTTTGTTGTTGCCAGCATTAATGGAAAGACAAAGGAGTTACGGCAGAATCCCCAAGTCCTTAAGGAAAATCGCCAACATGTTAAAATATGCAATTTAAAAGATTATTTTTTTATTGTTTTTTAAGAAATTTTGAATTGAATTTTGAAACTAGTTTATACTTAAAACTATTTACTTAGGTTATATACAAGTATATAGTCAAGAATATAGTCTGGTACCGACATATATAATACTGTCAATAGTCTAGACGATAGTCTGATCTATAAGCAAGACGTCAACCTGATACATAATCAAAACTATAGTCTAATCTATATACAAGACTATAGACTAGAGTGTGAGTGTAGAGTGAAGACTAAAGTCTAGTCTATAATCAAGACTATGTCTAGTCTCCAGTCAAGACTAAAGTCTAGTCTATAGACTGGCATATTGTCAACATCATAATATGGTCCGTAGTCAAGGCTATTATCTGGTCTATAACGAAATCAATATACATTACTAATAGATAATCAAGATTATACTCTGGTTTATAGTCAAGACTATAGTATGGTTTAGTCACGTCTACAGATTATTCTATAGTTCTGTAGTCTGGACTGCAGAAGGGTGTATAGTTTGGACTATATATTAGTCTATAGTCTGAACTGTAGATCAGTTTATAATCTGAACTATAGATCAGATCATAGCATGAACTAAAGATTAATCTATAATCTGGTGTTTATATCATTCTATAGTCCACACTATATATCAATCTATAGTGTGAACTATGGATTAGTCTGGACTAAAGATTACACTATATTCGGGACTATCTGCTTTAAAATTGCTCAACAAGTGAAGTTTTTCCTGTGGTCTCAGTGTAAACCCTCTGAAAATTAAACTTGTTCATCTAAAGCTAAATGTTATGACTCAATCTTACTGATCAACCGAAATGCCTTGGAATGAACCATGACTGTAAAGTATTCTGGAATATGAATACCCAAAACAAGACTACTAGAAAAAGTTGGTTCTAACTAGGACGTTAACCCTAAAGGTATCAACTAGATCTATTCTATGGTGTTATCATATGATTGCAGACAATGAAAAACGCTTTTAATTGTACAGCCATCGAAAGTGCCCTACAAAACATTGCAATCCTAATCACAGTAGAATAGTCTATAGTCTGGACTATAGAATAGTCAAGAGTCTGGATTACAGAATAGTCTATAGACTGGACTATAGGATAGTCTATAGTCTGGACTATAGAATAGTCTATAGTCTGGGCTATAGAGTAGACTATAGTCTGGACTATAGAATAGTCTATAGTCCGGGCTACAGAATAGTCTATAGTCTGGACTACAGAATAGTCTATAGTTTGGACTATAGAATAGTCTATAGTCTGGACTATAGAATAGTCTATATTCTGGACTATAGAATAGTATATAGTCTGGACTATAGAATAGTCTATAGTCTGGACTATAGAATAGTCTATAGTCTGGACTATAGAATAGTCTATAGTCTGGACTATAGAATAGTCTATAGTCTGGACTACAGAATAGTCTATAGTCTGGACTATAGAATAGTCTATAGTCTGGACTATAGAATAGTCTATAGTCTGGACTATAGAATAGTCTATAGTCGTTCGTCTTAAACAAAGTTGATAAAAAAATCCAATTTCAATTTTTTAAAATCCCCCCTATTTTAACTGGCAATACTGTTAAAGTTTTTATGATGTTTGATTTTTTATAAGTAATTTTTTTCTTCTTCTTCAACTCTCTATAGATTAAGGAGAGTGAGTTTTGGTTAAAAACCAGCTCTCTTTTTTATTTAACTCACCTCCCCCTTTGCCTATAAAAACCAACTCTAACCCCTTCTCTAATGGCAACAACATAACAAATGTTTGGATTTTGTGCAGTTGTTGTCGTTGTGTGTGTGTTTTTTTTTTGTTGTTGCTGCCAGAAAATTAAATAAATTAAATTTCTTTTAATTGTATTTTTATTATAATTTTATTTATTTATTTAGCTCTTGCTCTCTTATGAAAATTTCAAGTACTCTTTGTTGTTGTTGTTGTTTTCTGTTAAGCCAAAGCTCTCTGTTATTTTCCTGGTATTGTGTGTATGGTTGATTTTTTTTTTCGTGTCTTATATATTTTTTTGTTGTTGTATTTAGTCCCCCCATTTTTTGTTGTTGGATTCTTTGATTACTTGACAATAAGTAAGCTTTCTCTTTCTCTCTTACTAGCTTGTTATTGTATAAGCTACCCAGTTAGTTGGGTGTTTGAATGTGTGTATGAACGTGTGTTTGTTTTGTTGTTGTTGTATAAATGGTGTTAAGCTCTCAGAGTTCGATTTTTTATGTCTTTTGCATTTATTCAATTCGATAAGTTTTTTTTCGTTTTTTTTTTCTTTTTGCTTTTCGTTGAAGATTTTTTCTTCGTGTTTTTTTTTATTATTTGTCTCCCGATTTGCTGTTATTGTTGTTGCTGTTGTCTGCTATGTGTATATACATGTGTGTGTGTTTTTTGTTTTGTAAACCAGTAAACAAAACGTAGAGTGAGGTGGAGCAGAGCTGGCAGCAGCAGTAGTCAGTAGTAGTAGTAGAGTTTGTAGTTGTTGTTAACAATTCATTGTTGTTCTGCCATTTCTTCTTTTTTTGTTTTGAAAGAATAACAAAAAAAAACAAATAAAATAATACTGTTTCTTGTTGTTATTGCTGCTGTTTCTCTTACAATTTTTCATGTTGTTTTTGTTATTGTTATTATTATTTATCCCGTAGCAAAATGTTGTTGATTTTTTTTCTTGTTTTTTATAGAAAAATCGTCATATGAAGTTGTAAGAGTAAAATTCGTTCATTTTTTTCCTATTTAGTTGAAGATTTGATTGTATTTTCAATTCTTTATTTAGTCTCCTCTTGTTAAGTTTTTTTTTCTTTCGATTTCGTTTCTTTGATTCTGTTTTTTTAGGGGTTTTATTATATATTGGTTGTTTGTTGTTGTTACTGTTGTAAGGGTGTCTCATTATGTTGTTTTCTAAAGTGTAGGGAATCTATTGTATTGAGTTTGCAATTTTGGTTTGTGGAGCAGGTGGTTTGTGTTGAATTTTCTCATAGATTTATTTTAAAGATAAATTTTTATTTTCTTTCTTAATATTTTTTTTAAATTTTGGGATTTGTTGCATAAATTATTATTATTTTTATTAATTTTAAAGGAATTTTATTATTGCGAAGAAGTTTAATTCTAAAATCCATAATTTTTAGTAAAATTGGTTTAAAAGCTGTTAAAAAAATTCTTCAAAATTAATTTACAATACAAATTCTAACAAAAACTCAAACAAATTACAAATGTTCGAACCAAAAGCTATAAATAAATGGACCGATTTTAAACATTTTCAATAGCCTTCGTCCTTAGACCGAAATTTCAACAAATTGTCTTAAAAATTTCAATCTGCAGCATGTTGACAAGGACGGACAGACATTACTTAATCGAGTGATTCTATCTAATAAATTCGTACCTATTTTGCATAAAATTTAAATAAAATAAAAATTTGCAAATAAATTTAATTTAAAACACCTTCTCCCTTTAATAACTAAATACAAATCCGCTAAATTTAACAACAACAACAAAGAAGCCTTAAAGCTAGAATAAAAAAATCTAAAAAAGTACTTGAATCTCTTAAGCAACGTGGAGTAGTATGGGGTACCCTATAATTTCATATATACAGCAAAAACAACAACAATAACAATCAACTAAAGAACAAGCAAAAAAATAATAAACGATAGCAATACTAGCTGCAACAACAACGACACAGCAGCAGCAATAATAACAAATGTATAAGAACAAGAAAAAAATGTTTTCGCAAAAAAAAAACACAAGAAAAAAATTGGAAAAAAATCAGTCTTTCTCGTTTGTGCACACATGTGGCATTAAATATGATTGACAATCGATGGATGGATGGATGGTTGGTTGGATGAACGAACGAACAACGACTCCGACGATAGAGAAACCCACACACAAGCACACATAACGTAAAACAAAACCAACAAAGTTAAAGGGGGGAACACGACAGCAAATGTTAAAGAAAGCAAAAAAAAAAACATAAATGAAATAAATACGGGATGAATGAATGGATGGTTTGATAAATGTATATGATGGAAAATATGGATTCTATACATCGTTTCCTCTCCTCCTGATGCCGGTCTCCACGACCATATAGCAAATCTAAAAAAAAAAAAAAATTGTAGGTGCTTGCTTATGTGTCTCTCTATAACAGTTTATAACTGTGTGTGTGTGAGTGTGTGTGTCTGTATTTGGTACTTGGTAACAGTTTGAGAGGAAATTGAAAATTTTGTTTAATAAAAAGCTGGAGCTTTATACAGGGGGGGTTTTCTTTCACAAGGTGCTTACATACAATAAAACCCTACAGCATTTCACCAAGTCTGGGTTTCATTTTCTATACTTCAATAAAAGAGAACAAGAGGTGACTGATTTGTTACGACGAAAGGAAAAAATATTTAATTGGAGAAAGAAATACAAAAGTGTGAAATGCAAAAAAAAAAAAGAAAAAATCACCTATACACCCTCAAACTCACCCAGAGCATTAGCCATGACACCCACAGTGGGGTCATATGGCTAGTGGGTTGCGTGGGTCTTGGGGGGGCTGCTGCGTACAGACAAACACTTGTGATTGATAGATTGTAGATAGTTGGTTGGTTCGTTGGTTGGCTGAATTGAATGGTTGCTTGCAGCAGCAACATGTAAATGTTAGGGAAAATTGGAAAAATGTTTAAGGAAGGAAAAAAAAGAAAAGCTTTTTTATGAATTTTTTTTTTTAATAGGGGATAAAAATTGATGTATAAAGAATCAAATAATTAAGGGAAATGTAAAATTTATGAAAGGTCATTGATTAAATATTTGGTTAAACTAAAGTGCACTAAAAGTTTAGGCTAGAGACAAAACCATAGACTATATTAAATACTAGACATTAGACTAGATAAAGGGCTAGACTCTAGAAAAGTCTAAGGACCAGACTATACACAAGATTATTTAACACTAGACTATAGACTAGACTTTTGACTAGACTATAGACTAGGATATAGACTAGACTATAGACTAGACTATAGACTAGACTATAGACTAGACTATAGACGAGAATATAGACAAGACTATAGACTGGACTATAGAATAGACTATATGTCTATACTAGTCTACTGACTAGGGTCACGTCTAGTCTACTGACTTGACTATAAACCCGACAGTAGACAAGACTATGGACTGGGCTATATACTTGACTATAGATTAGACTATAGACCAGACTAAAGGCTAGACAATAATTTACAGTATAGACTAGTTCATAGACTAGACTATACAATAGACTTGACTACAGACTATACTATAGACTAGACAACAACTTAGACTATAGACTAAGTTATAGACTAGACTATAGAAACGTCTACGGACTAAACTATAGACCAGACAATAGACTTTGTTTTGAGTTTTGAAATAGACCAATTATTTTCAAGTTCAAAATTTTTTATAAAAATATTGAATGAAAAACAAAGTAAATATACTTCTTTCTTATTAGACAATCAGTTTGAGGAGTTTGTCAAAATATGATTATGAACAGTTACAAATTAATTGAATTGAAAGTTTTTCATTTACTTTAACAATTTAACATTGTTTGTTGTGATTGCATGCCGTGTGGCACAAAAGATTTTAATTTTTTTTTTTTTATAAAAACATAAAATGTTGTGCAACTTGCTAAGCCACGCTAGTTGGGACAACGTACAACGATGATGAAGATGATGATTAGAACGAGTAATAATGGTGACGGTTTTTATGGCTGCCTGCCACACAATTCCAAAGTCAAACTAAATATGTAGACAGATTCGAGTTTGTATGAAGAATGGTGGGTTTAGTTGCAAGAAAATATATTTACTATAATCTTTAACATGATAATGATGTATGTTTTTAAAATCATAATTATGCTGTGGTAGGTTGTCTATAAAAAAAACGACCATGAATTTTTTTTATAGTTTTTTTTTTAATATTCAGCTGTTTCTCCTAAAAAAAAATTTCCAAAACTTTTGTATACCCTCTTCTTCCCCACTGTCTATCTTTATCTTTTTGTTTTATAATAATAATGACGAAAAAACAAGTGTTTGATCTGCATTCATTTCCCATCACTAAACGGAAAATATATCTTCCTTATTTATATTATATATTGTTGTTGTCATACCAGCAACATCACTTTTAATACAAAACCACTTTACCAAACATTTCATTTACTAAACTCAACATAAAACATTTGCAAGATATTTAATAATAAAACAACAATAAAACAAACTCAATTCATAAATATGTTACTCACCTTTCAAACCAAGCTCTCTCTCTCTTTCTCTTTACAAAACCTTTCTCCTTCTTAACAAACATTTTCATATCAAACATGTTCTCACTCTCTACTCTCCAGCAATTCTTTTCCATTTATATGAAAAACCAATTGGTTTATTTGAGTTTTTTTTTCTTTTCTTTTTGTTGCTTGCACCATCATAATGTTTGTTCATACATGTTAATGTTCGAAGGGGTATTTGTTTTAAGTTTGATGTTTTAGTTTTGCACTCTTTCTCATTATTAAGGGGTAGTTGCAACATTTTGTTTAAAATTGAGTGTTTTTTGTTTTTATAAGTATGTTTCTTGTTGCTGTTGCAGCATAAAGAGTAGTGTGTTGTTTGTCTAAGTTCGAAAATGTTTGAAGTTAGAGTATATTTATATTTCGATGTCTTCACTAAGCAATTGAATTTGTTAGAGAAAGGAATGTTGTAAGATACACTCGAGAAAATATTGATGGAAACAGCTGGAAATAGAAGAACATAAAAGGGAGTTAAATTTTTTATAAATTAATATTTAAAAAGAAATATTTAAAATTTTTTAAGTGTTTCAGTAGAAAAAAGACTTCCTAACGCTATAAAAAAGCTTCGTTAACCTTTGACCTTAAAACAAGAATATATATTGATCAGTGATATTGTCTTACAGCTGAAAGCCTAAAACTGTTTACAGTACTTCTTTAAAATTCTCAATTTGCCTTTCAAATATTAAACACAACAATAGAAATTTTATAAAAAGATTTTTTAACCTTTGACCTTTATTGTTATTCAAATAAAATATCAGTTTCATTGTAAGAATTAAGTTTAAGAAGATGTTTTACTTTAAATATCTAGTGCCAGACTCATTAGAATGATTACAAGTTGGTCAAACACTCGACTCGATTTGATATCTTTAAAATTCTTAAATTGTATTGCAATTTTGTCAAAAAATCGAGCATAATAAAGAACATTGATTCAAGTTTAAAGTTTTTTTTTTTTTTTTTTTTTTAATTCTGACCTTTGTATATTAATTTTCTCTAAATAAAAATTTTCAATAATATAACAGTTCAGTTTTTATTACTTTAACCTTAAAATTTCTAGAAAGTTCCAAGATATTGATAACTGGTCTAGCTAATGAAAACTTATGAATATTTCTTACAAACTCTGATAAGTCTAAAGCCTGTAATGCGGCTTTGTGACCTCTAACCTTGATTTTTATTTACATTTTTATTTAACAATGATTTTTTTATCATTTCAAATACATATACAGTAAGTCCCAAGATATTGTTCTACAATTGGTTAATCTAACGAAAAATTATGAATATATCTTACAAACTCTGAATAAGTCTCAAGCATAATGAGGTTTTGTGAACTTTTACCTTACATTTTATTCATATTTTCTTTCAATTATGAAAATATTTGCATAAGATCACTTTTTCTAAAATTGATAACTAAAATGAATTTTTGTGACCTATGACCTTAGTTTTTATTAAAAATTTCATTCAAATTTATTATTGATTAGCACTAGATCAATTTTGATATTTTTAAAATAAATTGCTGTGATTTGCCTTTAATTAAAGAGAATTATGAAAAATATTTAGCATAATGCCTGAAACAGGTGAATAACAAAGTTTAGTGACCTTTGACCTTAGTTAGAATTTACATTTTCTTATAATAAAGAAAATATTTGCAAGAGATTATTTAAATGTTCATACAAAAAATGACAAGTCTTGAGCAAAATGCTAGAAACTGAAGTAAAATGAGGTTTTATGACCTTTGACCTTAGTTTTTAATTGGTATTTTCTTTCAATTATGAAAATATTTGCCCGTTATCACTTTAGAAAGCATTAAACTGAAATAAAATAAAAAAAATCTTAACATATTGATCTGTTTTGGCTGTAATTGAAGAAAATGTAGCCTTTGACCTTAATTTTTTTTCAATTTTGCTTTTAATAATAAACATTTTTTGCATGAGATCATTTTTGAAACTTTTAAGAGAAAAATTTAACTGATTTTGCTTAAATTAAAGAAATTGTTAATTTTTTAGAAATTTTTCTTATTAACTCTGACAAATATCTAAATATCAAATCATAATGAATGAATCTGATGTAAAACTAGATTTTGTGACTTTTGACCTTAGTTTTAATTCAAATTTTCTTTCATTTATTATTGAAAATATTGAGTAAACTCTGAAGTTGTTGAAAATTTAAGACGTCTGATTAATTTTCTTTAAGATTCCGAGATTTTCTTTAAAATTATAAAAAATGTGAGGTAATTTATATAAAATTCAACTAAAATTGTTTGGTGACCTTTGACCTTTGCTCACATTTACATTTTCTGACGATTTAAAATCAATTTGAATGAAAATATGGTAAATGATCATATGCACGATATAGTTAAACAAACTTGTGATTTTATTAGGATTCGAACTCAGGACCCGGAAACTGTTGGGATTTTGTAAGGATTTGAACTCACGACCCTGAAACTGTTAGAGTAGCACAATGATAACTAGCGACCATGACAATTTTAAGGTATACCTAGAAGGTATTTTTTACTAGATTTAATAAAATGTTTAAAAATGTCGAAATTTAAAAAAAAATGTCTAGAATATTTTTAAAATTTAAATAAATTGCCTTTGAGAGATAAAATTTTAAAGATTTTATAGTAAAATATTTTAAATTTTATTAATTTTCTCTGCATTTTATAAAATTTTAATAAATTTTCTTCAACAATAACTTTAAATTTCCTTAATCCCCGTTGCAAATTATTAAAATTTATCATTTTTATTAGCTGTAGTCTATTGCATAGTAAATTTCCCCTACCATCACACTCTTTAGAACCATTACTCTTACTAATTTTAACTCATACCCCTAATACTCTTTTAACTAACAATCAAAAAAAAAAAAAACTTTGCTCTCATTTTTCCAATAAATCTAAAACTGAACAACAAAAACACACACATGAGAAAAACTAGCAAACAAGCACACCAATGAGTTGAAAAAAAGTGGTCGTGATGAAGAGTTCGGAATGTATACAGAAAAGCAATAAGATTACAATAATAAAAATAAAAGCAACAACAATAACAAACATATACGTTTTAGCAAAATCGAATTCAAGACGAAATGTGAAAAAAGCCAATATACAGAAAGAAAAAAACAATAACAATTTTTGTTTTTTTCTTTGGTTTTGTTAATTTAAGCTCCGCCTCTTTTGATTGGCGAGCATATACACAAGGTATAGGTAGACAAACGCACACACACACAACAATTCAAAAAGCAAAGTATTGAAAAGAGTGGAAAAAAACAATAACAATGATTATGGTCACAATCATATAAAAAATAATCAAAGGTTTTTTGTCTACAAACACACATGTTTAAGTGTTTGTTGTACATAATAAGAATTTGAAGGTGTTTGTGGGCAATGAAATTGAATGAATCTTTCAGAAAAGTGTCACAGAATTAGGAAAGAGGGGTTTCCTCTAGATCAATATTATGTTTCAGGAAGAGAAAAAAACTTCATCATGTTTTGTTGTTACTGTTGCAACAGTAGTTGAGACAAATTGGTTTGATGTTATGTTGTTGTTGCTTTTCATATTACTTTGGATATTGTTTTGGTTCTGGTGGGTATTATAAGCCAACTCTTTACATCAGTTAAGAATCTAAGTAAGTTACTGCCAATATGTTTGGTTTTGTCATTGTATTTTTTTCTCTACCATTATACTCTGCACTCTTCTTATCACCATTCATAGGTATGTATGTATGTACATATGTACATGCGTATATACCTATTCCAGGTGTGTTAAAGAGTGAGGCAACAGCAATATAGCTGTTCTAGTTCCACCACCATCACCACTACATCAAGCAACATCACATCACCTGATAATAATTATGTGGATTAATAATGAGTTATTAGTTCATCCATCTACTTATTAAATACTAAATAAAACACATATACTTAGCAACACTGAAATACTTGGAAATACACGTACAACTTAAACACATACACATACGAGCAAATGTGAACGTATTTAAGTTGAATCATTAAATAAACTTTATAGGAAAAGGTGTTAATGGGAAATTATATGTTAATGGGAGTGGAATATATTTGAGATTCTTTACATTGAAATTTGTTTAAAAATTTAAAACAAAAATTAATTAGACCAACCTAGAGACAATACTATAGAATGGACTATAGACAAGACTATAGACTAGACTATCGACTAGACTATACACTATACTGTATACTAGACTATAGACTATAGTCTATACTAGAGTATAGACTCGACTATAGACTAGACTATAAACTAGAGTATGGACAAGACTACATACTACACTATAGACTAGACTATAGACTAGACTATAGACTAGACTATAGACTAGACTATAGACTAGACTATAGACTAGACTATAGACTAGACTATAGACTAGACTATAGACTAGACTATAGACTAGACTATAGACTAGACTATAGACTAGACTATAGACTAGACTATAGACTAGACTATAGACTAGACTATAGACTAGAATGCACAATATACTAGACTTTTTTAGACATAATGAGTTACTTTTCGTTAGAATTTTACTTTGGTACTTTTTAAAAATTTAGTACATTTTTTTAAAAAAAATTTGCAAATTCAATTTTAAAGAAAGAATTTATTAATTTTAAAGAATTTTGTTACACAAATTTGTTTTGTTCCACATAAATTGAATTTAATACTATTTTAAGTTGTAATTGAAACACTTTACCTTTCTCTTCGTTTGTTTAGTGTCTATTTGAATTTTTTTGTTGCTTTCAATTTAAACATCAACTCTACAAGTGTATTTTTTAAATAACCTCCTTAAATATCCTATTACAACGGTTTAACCACTTAAATGAAATGTTAGAGTCATTACAAAGCAAAACAATATCCAGCACAAGCCAAATGAAAATTTGAACCCAGTTTAACTGATTTTTATGCACACGCAACAAATGCAATTTATATATTGTATAAACGTATGTATGTATACAAAATTTGCAAATGCACTTAAACCAACAACAGATACAACAACAACAAAAATAAATAAACAAAAACAGCGGGTTGTAAACACTGCAAAAAAATGTGTATAGGCAAACAAAACAAACAAAAACCGTAACAAGGATATGCCCAAAAAATAACAACAAACAGACACACACAAACAGACAAAAGGGAAATGCAACAAGCCAAAGTAATTATAACCAAACACACATCCATACAAAGGCAGATAAAATAGAGAAATTGCATTACATTTTAAAAAGTACAAAAATTAAAAAAAAAAACAAAAGGCGGTAATGAGCAGTAGTGAGTGAAGTAAGTAGTAGTAGTATAATGCTAAGTAATTTAAACGCATGCTATGTCATGAATAATATGTTCTTGTAAATATGTAAACATATATCAATGAGAGAGAATGAATTCCTTTTTTTTGGCAAAAATTACAACAATGAGACACACACACATACACTTAGAGGTAAATTGCAATTGTGCATCATAATGCAAAACAATAGCAACAACAACAACAAAGTATTTTCATAACAAGGGTAGTGAAGAAAAGTTAAATTGCGAAAAAAGGGAAAGTGGCGAAAATTTCCACCACCAACCTTTTGTTTTTTTCTTTTTCTTTTGTTGTTTGCCAAAACCAAATTGATAATTACACTTGAAACATTGTTTAGCGAGACCTTTTATTCTTCTATTGTTTTCTTTTTTTGTTGTGTTATACCGAGAGAGTAATTGATCTCCTATTGATTTGCAAAATGTAATAAATCTTTTATGCAAAAAAAAAACACCAAACAACCATAAAAAGGTCAAAAGGTTATGAAACTGTAAAGTAGCAAAAGGATTAAATAAAAATTTTATTTACAGCAATTATTGCTAAAAAATACAATAACAAGGGGATTTTTATTGTTTTCATTAACAGTTTATTATTTAGAAATCAATCTGTGTGTTTTTGCAATAAATAGTTTGATTGAATTTCATTTAAAGGGAAAATTATTTTCGCAGTTCTTTTCGAGAGGGGAGTAAAAAAGGGTTAAGTGGTTTTTTTGTATTGTTTTGAAAGTTGACTAATGATGATAAGAGAAGAATAAGCAAATGATTAATTGGTGTCAAATTAAAATTTTAGCGCATTTTGAATTGAATATGACGTCGAAAGTCAATTTGTTTTTGCAAAATTTGGCACTTTTTTGCACAAAGCTATTTTAGTACCTTTTTAATATTTAGTACTAATATTTTGTTCTTAAAATGTAGCAACACTTGTTTTGTAAATAAAATTGCTATTGAATCTTTAATTTGCTTTTCTTTTTGATGATTTGGTACTTTTTGTGCAAATTTTATTTTTGGTACTTTTTTGTAATTTAGTACTTTTTACAATTTTGCTACTTGATACATTTTAAATACGCAGTGAAATGAATTTTTAAAAATTTAATATTTTTTTTTTGCAAAATTTGGTAATTTTTTGTAGAAAATTATTTTAGTACTTTTTTCAATTTAGTATTTTTATTTTAAAAATGTAGCAAAATACATTTTTAAAAGTCAAATAACAATTAAATGTTTAATTTGTATTTTTTTGCATGTTTTGGTACTTTTTGTCAGGATTTTAATTTTGGTACTTTTTGGAATTTAGTACTTTTTCAAATTTGGCAACTTTTTTCCGTTTTTAGGCAGTAAAAATATTTTTTTTAATGTTAAATTAAAGTTTTTCGGTGGATTTGTTATTTTTTTGGGACAAAATTATTTTAGTACTTTTTTAAAATTTAGTACTTTTTGTTCTTAAAATGTAGCAAAACTTCTTTTAAATAAAGTTACAATTAAACTTTTCATTTTTGAATGTTTTCTTGATTTACTATTTTACGTACTATTTTAGTACTATTTTAGTACTATTTTAATTTTGTAAAAAAAAATTGTAAAATTTTAATTTTCGTACTTTTTCAATATAGTTCTTTTTGCTTCTAAAAAGTACTTTTTTGAAAATTGTTCCTTTCTTCTACAAAAATGCAATGAACACAGTTTTAGGAATATAAATTATAATTTAATTTGTATTTTATAAGATTTTTCATAATTTGGTACTTTTTTGTAAAACCTCGATTTTAGTACTTTTTAAAATTTAGTACTTTTTGTTTAAAAAATGATGTGCCAGAGCTATAAAGTACTTTTAGTATATATTTTTACGTCTTTTTTCATAATTGGGTAATTTTTTTTGTAAAATTTTGATTTTAGTACTTTTTTCAATTTGGTACCTTTTGGTTCTAAAACATAGAAAACACAATTTATAAGAATTAAACGATAAATAAATTTAAATTTTGTACTTTTTAAACAATGTCTTAGTTTTCGTTTTACTCTCAATATTTTACTACCAAATTTAGTACTTTTTTGAAAAGCACTTTTTTAAAACTTTTTTAGTACTTTTTATAAATTTCTAATAAATTGCTTTAAAAAAAGTAGTGCACATAATTTTAACAAGATGAATCAGTATTTCATTATAATTTTCAAAATTTTGCTGCATGTTTTGATACTTTTTTCCATTTTTTGGTACATTTTGAAAATAGAGACAAATATTTTTGAATAATTCTAGTTATTTTTGTTTTAAATTATTCACTAAAATTTCACAATAAAATCTTTATCTACAACTTAGCTTGTGATATTTATAATTTATTTACGTTAAAGATAAATATACATTTCAAACTTCATATTCATTAAAAAACAAATAAACTTATCTGAATATTTCTTTATAAAAAACTAAAACAATTTATTGTTTTTGTCAATCTTTTAGTTAAATAATAAAAAAATAAAACATTGAAATTTTCTTAAACAAACAATTTTAAATAAATACCAGTTGAGTACTTAATAAAAATTAAATAAACTACAGTTATACAAAAAGTATTTTATACAAAAAAAAAAAAAAAAAATAAGTAAAATACCTGTTAAAGGTACGTGGTGGCACTTGTTTTCATTTAAATAACATTATGTAAGAGAGCTAATTTTGGAAAGATGATGTTGACAACAGTAATGCTGTAGTATTGCTTCAACTGATAAAGACAGCAACAACAAGCTTGCACGCTTCTTTCTTTTGTCACTACAGGGGTTTGTAATGAGTTTCTTTCTCTGGCTCTATTAGTATTTCAAGATTTCTAGATAAAATTTTACTTCTAGATTAACTAATATTTTTTGTATCTACTATATTAGTTATTAGTTTTGTTATTGTTTTTTCGCACATGTATTTAAATTTTTATTATAATTGTATTTTGAATTTTTCTAGAAGAGATAAGACACAGTTAGTGCTACTTGCTTTTCTCGAGGTTTAAATGAAAAAGGGGTCATTGTTATTTAGGTGAATTTTTAAGATTTTGTCATTAGATGTGAGTAAATGTCAACGTTTTGAATATTAATTTTTTGAAATAACGCCCAGGGAAGTTTTAATCCTTTAGACCACCCGAAGAGGTGAGAATTTGTAAAGTTATGAGTTAATTAGTTCCTTATATATAAAATCGCAACAATAGTCTTTACAGATATACTACAGTCTATACTCTACTCTACTCTACTAGTCTAAAATCTATTTGTAAGTTTATAGTCTAATCTATAGTCTAGTCTATAGTCTAGTCTATAGTCTAGTCTATAGTGTAGTCTATAGTGTAGTCTATAGTCTAGTCTATAGTCTAGTCTATAGTCTAGTCTATAGTCTAGTCTATAGTCTAGTCTATAGTCTAGTCTATAGTCTAGTCTATAGTCTAGTCTATAGTCTAGTCTATAGTCTGGTCTGTAGCCTATTCTATAGTTTAGTCTGTACCCTATTATATAGTCTAGTCTGCAGTTTCCTTTGTAGTTTCTTCTATATCCTAGTCTATAGTCTAGCTCTTAATCTAGTATACAGTCTAGTCTACAGTTTCTTCTATTATGTTTCTTTTTAAACAGTTTTAAAATAAATGTATCTTTTGTATTGGATATTAAAAAAAATTTATCTCAAACATAAATCATAAAGTCCTAAACCCTTTAATTTCAAAGTTTAGTGTTTCCAAAAATGTATGAAAATAAAAATAATATAGATTTCTATCATTAGCAAAAGTAGTAGTTGCAAATGTAATTAATTTTCATAATTTCATTTAGAGTAGAGAACGAACAAGAAAAAAAAAAATAGAAACGAAATGAACTGAACAAAACAGAAACAGAAACAAACACCTTGACAATTAAACACCTTTTGCTTATTACCCAAAAGAAATAATACGTCATACAAGAAGAAAACGAAAACAAACCCTTCTAAAAGTTTTGAAAAAAAAGAAACACCCTTGACCGAACATATATGTATGTAAATATAACAGCTAAAAAAGGAACATTTGCTGTGTTCATTCTAAAAAGTTACCCAGAGCTCGTTTGCATATGAAAGTGTCCTAATACAGGCGTTATTGAATGTGCGAGTGTGCATAAGAGTGTGTGTGTGTGTGTGTGTGTTAGTGTAAGTTTTATTCAAAGAAATATCCTTTCAATTTCCTTATTGAACAAAAGGAAACTAAAAGCAACACCTTTGAGTGTTACACAAACTGCTTAAAGGAGGATCGCTAAAGAAAAACGAAAAAAAAAAAATTATAATAATTAACAAAACTTTCAATTCTCAATGCGAACGGTAAATTGAGTAATACAACTACACACATCATTAAAGGAATTCAGTTGTTTTGTTAAAACAAGGACATCTGCTTATAAGTTTCAATTTCGATTTTCAATTGTAGAGGAATTTTAAAAACTACAGTTTTTTAATTTATTCAAAAGTCAACAACACAACCAGAAAACATAAAACTAAACTAAAATATTTGAAATATTTTTCTATGACTCTTTATTAGTTTTCTTTATAATAAATAAACTATAATTTAAAATTAGAAAACGTGGGAATTTAAGTTTTATAACGTCCATCCATCTTCAGCTACATTGTCATTTATTTAGTTTGCCAACCAGTCAATTGTCTAACAATCATTATTTGTAGATTATGGGGTCACACGTACTAATCAAATTTTCTTTAAAAAAAATGGGGGAAAAAATAACAATTTGTAAGTTAATTTTATTTGCAGTCAAATACACATTTGAGTTAGAAAAAAAATACTGTAATTGTGTGTCTATAAAGACCTCCCTAAGACACGCCATTTCATATAAAGATAGAAAGATTTTTGTTTTTTTTTTTTTTTTTCAAAAAAAGTGAACAGTTTCCTACACACACAAATAATTAATATGAAAAAAATTATATAAAAAAATACTGAATCAAAAGCGATTTCAAATTCCGAAACTAGGTCGTGCAAAAATAAATAAAAAAATAATGGAAAAATATTGTCATAAGTATTACTACCAAAGAAAACAATTCAATCATTAAATAAAACAAAACATATAACAAAATAAATAACTGTAATACACTTAGAGAAAGAGGTGAATTTGGACCACATTTTAATATAGATCAGTAGATGCTTTAATCTAGTTCAGTTCTAGTTCAAATCTAGTTCAGTTCTAGTTCTGTTCTAGTTCTGTTCTAGTTCTGTTCTAGTTCTGTTCTAGTTCAGTTTCAGTTCAGTTTTAGTTCAGTTCTAGTTCAGTTCTAGTTCAGTTCTAGTTCAGTTCTAGTTCAGTTCTAGTTCAGTTCTAGTTCAGTTCTAGTTCAGTTCTAGTTCA
>NC_060951.1:1744674-1750961 GCF_022045245.1 Lucilia cuprina | reverse complement strand
AGACTAGACTATAGACTAGACTATAGACTAGACTATAGACTAGACTATAGACTAGACTATAGACTAGACTATAGACTATACTATAGACTAGACTATAGACTAGACTGTGGACTAGACTATAGACTATAGACTAGAATATAGACTAGACTATAGACAAGCCTATAGGCTTGACTATAGATTAGACTAAAGACTAGACTATAGATTAGACTATAGACTAGACTATAGATTAGACTAAAGACTAGACTATAGATTAGACTATAGACTAGACTATAGACTAGACTAGCAAACGAAACTATTGATTAGACTACAGTTTTGATTATATACTGACTATAGGCCATTCTTTGTATGATTATAGTCTAGTGTATATAACAAACCTTTGTTTAGATTATGGGCAATAATAAGTCCAAATATTTGCCATTTCTTAGAATTTCTTTTAGATTTTCCTGTCATCTTTTCTATCGCTAAAAACTCAACACATTCTAACTGGTAAGTAAAACTTCAAACAAAACTTTTTGAAAACAGTTTAGCAACATACCTGAGCAACATTTAAGTAAAATATGTAACATACAGCTATTTATATCCGTATCTATATATGTTTTTGCCTTATAAGTTAACACAAGATACAATTGTAACTAGATGCACGTAATGCATATAACGGTGCATTTTTATTTACTAGCTCAAAACTATTTTTTATGCATAAAACGTGTAAAGTATCTAGATAGATGCAAAATTCTTTATACTTATTTACGTGTATACTAAAGTATGCCATAGATTTATCAATTCAAGATAAACGTTCTATTAGATTTTATGAATACACAAAGTACCAATAAACAATTATGAATATTTGCTATACTTCTGATATATAGTGAGAGAGAGAGAGAGGTATAAAAGTGCAATTGTTAAAATTTTTATTTGCATATTTTGCCCGTAAATCAAAGGCAATTTAATAAAACATTGATGTTAGAGATTTATGTGCTTTACATATGCCGGTGTTTTAGAAAACAAACTTTAGAATTTTGAAAAATACAAAAATATTGAGTGGTAATTAATGTGGCTGTTTGTTAGTGTTTTTTTGCCTACAGTTTTCAAAATACTTGTCTAACACCCCATCATTATACATATGTACATATACAAAGATGAACTAAAAGATGAAAATTGTTAGACACATATCAATTGCATCCTTAGGGGATTTTGTTGCTCGTTTACCACCTATAAATGCCAAATGTTTAATTTTTTCCAATGTTATCTCTAGGTAATGCCTTAGTTAACCTTTATGCTATGAAGAGTTTACACTTTTTTGAATAAGCGTTATACTGTTTTTAGCTCTCTAAAGATTATGACCTTTTTGTTAAAATTTAAAAAAAAATATGAAAATGAAAATAACCACCCTTTGCTAAACAGTAGCCGTGTTAGAAAATATCCTGTTAATTTGTTTTTAGCTGCTCATCTTCATTTTAAATTTGAAATAAAATATGCAAATTACTTTTGCATAAAAATAATTGAAAGTAATTTAAAAAAAATGCTATTTCTAAAACCAATTGATGGGCCGTTTTGTAAAAAAACCCAATCTTGCAAATAATAAAATAAAATTAAAATTATTCATTTAGAAAATATTAAATAAATTTTTATGACAGTTCAGTAACAACATTAAGAAACCTTAAAACCTATGAAATGGGTTTTGTATGCTTAACATAATTCTTGCTAAATTTAAAAAAAAAATAATTTCCCAATTTTTTCATCTTTTGCTAATAAATATAGTTTTTTCTTATTACAAATAGTTTTTTTTTAATAAAATATGTATTTGCTAATTACAAAAATATTTTATCTTTAACTATAAACAAACTCCCACACAAAATTTTATGACAAAAAAAAACAACAACAACAAAATTGCATTTGCTTTATATCAAACTGTTTTAACATTTGATAGGAATTTAATCTCTAAAAAGTCTAAAATAAAATCTTAAAAAATACCCTACATTAGGCTGCTTCTCATTAATTTAGATTTATTTATGACATTTGTCTAAAAGTTCTAATTACGTCTCCATTATTCAAATAACATTGCAGATTAGAAAAAAAAAACAAAAAAAAAAAACTCACAAGATTAAGCTTTTTTTCTTAGATTGTTTTACAAAAAAAAAGACAAAAAAAAAAAAAAGTGACATGTGATATCTAGCTGATGGTGATTGGAGATGTGTTGAAATAGCAAATCTGTGTTATTATATGGATTTCAATGATGACAAACAACAACAACAGCTATATTTTTTTAAATAAAATAAACAATTAACTAACATAAAATATTTAGTATTATTATTATTATTTTTTGTTGATGACAACAAAATCTAACTTAAATGTTAGTGATACAGCAAAAAAAAAATTTGTCTTGGGGAGAAGGGAGGTAAATTGAGGTTGAAGTCATTGGATATCGTTTAGTTATTATTGTTTTAAACAAATATATTTTGTTACTCTTCTACTCTTCTTTTGAGAATAAACAACAACAACAATAACATAATAATGCGAACACGAAAAACTGATATAAAATATTAAACCTTTCAGAGGCAGATAGCAGAAATCGGCTGCAATATTATAGGGAATACATTCTTAATTCGGGTCTAAACTATACTTAGTTTAGTCTATAGTCTGGACTATAGTCTTTAACTATATTCTGGACTAAAGTCTTGACTATAGGCTTGACTATAGTCTTGACTAAAGGCTTGACTATAGGATTGACTATAGTTTTGACTATTGGCTTGACTATAGTCTTGACTATAGGCTTGACTATAGTCTTGACTATAGGCTTGAATACAGGCTTGACTATAGGCTTGACTATAGTATTAACTATAGGCTTGACTATAGTCTTGATTGTAGGCTTGACATTAGTCTTGAATATATATAGGCTTGACTATAAGCTTGAATACAGTCCAGCCTCGACTATAGGCTAGACTATATTATTGACTATAGGCTTAACTATAGTATTGACTATAGGCTTGACTATAGTTTTGACTATAGTATTGACTATAGGCTTGACTATAGTCTTGACTATAGTCTAGACTATAGGCTTGACTATGGTCTTGAATATAGGCTTGCCTATAGTCTTGAATATAGGCTTGACTATAGTCTTGAATATAAGGTGACTATAGTCTTGAATATAGGCTTGACTATAGTCTTGACTATAGGCTTGACTATAGACTGGACTATAGTCTTGACTATAGACTGGACTATAATCTTGACTATAGACTGGACTATAATCTTGACTATAGTCTTGACTATAGACTGGACTATAATCTTGACTATAGTCTTGACTATAGTCCGGCCTTGACTATAGCCTTGACTATAACCTTGACTATAGCCTTGACTATAGCCTTGACTATAGTCCGGCCTTGACTATAGGCTTGACTATAGTCCAGCCTTGACTATAGGCTTGACTATAGTCCGGCCTTGACTATAGGCTTGGCTATAGTCTTGACTATAGACTTGACTATAGTCTTGACTAAAGGCTTGACTATAGACTGGACTATAGTCTTGACTATAAATTGGACTATAATCTTGACTATAGTCTTGACTATAGTCTTGACTACAGACTGGACTATAGTCTTGGCTATAGACCGGACTATAGTCTTGACTATAGACTGGACTATAGTCTTGACTACAGGCTGGACTATAGGCTTAACTATGGTCTTGACTATGATTATGATTATGATCTTTTCTATAATCTAGTTTAAAGTCTTGTTGTAATCTTGTTTTTAGTCTGGACTAACTAGTCTGTAGCCTGTATATAGTCTAATATAAGGCCTAGTCTATAGCCTCAACTATAGTCTATTGTGTAGTCTACACTAAAGTCCGAACTGTATTATAGTTTATAATATAAACTATAGTCTATAGTCCGGAATACAGTCAACTATACTCGGGACTATAGCTTTGTCTAATCTATAGTGTGAACTATAGGCTACATACTGGACTATAGTCTAGTATATGATGTGGTCTGGGCTATAGTCAAGTCTATGCCCTGGACTAATATATGGTCTATAGATGAGTCTCTATCCTGGACTATATTATGGTCTATAGTATAGTCTGTGTTATTGTCTAGTTTTTAGCCGGGACTATATTCTTGGCTATAATCTGGGTTATAATCTAGTCTATTGCTCTGACTATGTTATTGTCTATACATCGCACAGTTTCGGTGTTAAAGATTGTGTGTAATCTGATATTTAGGCAATTTTTAGTCAGATTTATAAACTAAGTAGTTCTATAGCTTGATTTAACGTCACTTTTTCACCCCTTTCTATCTTAAGGTGTTAACATTTTTACAGTAGTATCTTGTAGTTGTATCTTATTATACATATTTTTATCTATTAGACCAAAAAAATAAATGTTGTCAGTTTTTTTTTTTTTTTTTGCTAAAACAAACTAACAACAACAGTCACAATGATCTTTTATTTTTATTACATTTCATATTCACTTAAAGTCTATAAGTTTTCTTGATTTGATTTGAATAAATACATTCAACTCCAACTTCAAGGGTTTAAATTACCTTTTGTTCCAGACTAGTAGCAAAACAACTGATCTCGTATTTATTTTATAGAGAAAAAAAAACAAATAAATAAATAAAAAAACATTAGTTAAATGTAATTTAAACAAGCGTGATTATGTTTTCAAAAGCTTTCTTACAATTTGCATTTCAATTGAAATTTTTCCAACCATCCTGACTACTACTATGTATACTGCCAGTTTTATTTCCCTTCGAATTTCATATAAAATGATTTAGTTTCAAAAACCTCGTTCACTCATTCAATGGTCAATGGTGTTGCTAATGGAAGAAAGGAAAAATAATACATTTTGTTGGTATTTCTATAGTTGGCTGTAACATTATCATTGCTGAAAAATCAAAAATCTCAATCTTTTGTGATGAAAAAAATAACAACAAAAAAAACTATAGCAGAGAATAATGTAAAGATTGGCGTTTTTTTACTTTATGATATTTTTTTATAGGAAATCTTTTATTAGAGCAAAAAAAATAGAGAACGTGTTTAGCTATGAAGTATTAAAGATTATGGACACGTTTGAATTTTCAAATTGAAAGAATTGAATAAAAAATGATGAATAGTATAAAAAATCAGATCACTTACATAGAATAATAGTAAAGAAAATTATAATTTAAAGATTTGCCTAGCAGACCTTGATTTTTTGTATAATTTCAAATAAGTATTTCCATAAATAATCAAATACTAATAATAATAAAAATTATAAACTTTCGCAATTGACAAAAAACATATAATTTTTGGGGCCCCTTCTTAAAGTGTGGGTAAAATAAAAACACAATTATATTAAATAAAATTTAAATTTAATAACTTTGTTTTGTTTCTATCTGAATAAACAATTGAACTCTAAAAGAAAAAAAAACAAAATTACATTACAATCATGAAATAAATTCCCATGACGTATGAAAAACAAACCAAAATATTTCGTAATTTTTTAAAATTTTATGATTTTTTTTCTTCGTTTTCATTAAAAATCTTACACAGTTTCTTACAATTGCGGTAAAGTAAGTCGGCAATTTAAGCTTTAAATTGTTAATTATTAGTTAAGAAAAATACAACTTTTAACTGAAAAACCCCACACTCACATAAACACACACACACACTCATCAACAAACAAAACCATTTTTTGTCAAGATTTTTTCCAAAGATTATTTTATGAGACAATTATGGGTCTTGTAAAAAAAAAACAAAAAACTACACGTTATAATAATAAAACTATGTATGTAACTATAGAAAAACTAAAACTTAAGAAAAACTTAACTTAATTAATAGACCAGAACCAAGAGGTTCTTTAAGAAAATTCTCATTTAGAACGCATTTTTTTAGCTAAAGGGTTTGTAAATCTACTATTACAGTTGCATGTACAATATTTTTCTCTTTAAGTTTTAATGACGAAAATCTAATACAATTCATTGACTTTGCCTTGAAAGGTTCCCATCGTTTATAACAAATATGCGGTGAAGTTGACAGACACAAATGCGTGATTTTCTCAAGTAGTTTTATGGATTTTATGAAGAAAAAAATTAAAATTATAACAGAAAAAATAGTTATTACAATAAAAATGTTTAATCATTAATTTAAAAACAGTAACTACAAGTACACTGATGGAAAGGTGATTTGAAAAATTTAACTAGAACTAACCTAGAACTAGAACTGAACTAGAACTGAACTAGAACTAAAATAGAACTGAACTAGAACTGAACTAGAACTGAACTAGAACTGAACTAGAACTGAACTAGAACTGAACTAGAA
>NC_060951.1:1724834-1744574 GCF_022045245.1 Lucilia cuprina | reverse complement strand
GTCTATAGTCTAGTCTATAGTCTAGTCTATAGTCTAGTCTATAGTCTAGTCTATAGTCTAGTCTATAGTCTAGTCTATAGTCTAGTCTTCAGTCTAGTCTATAGTCTAATCCATAGTCTAGCCTATAATCTTGTCTATAGTATAGTCTATAGTCAAGTTATAGTCTTTAGTCAAGTATATAGCTTAGTCTTTATTCAAGCTATAATCTATTCTATAGTCTATTGTCTAGTCTATAATCTATTGTCTAGTCTATAGTCTAGTCTATAGTCTATTCTATAGTCTAGTCTAGAGTCTAGAGTCTAGACTATAGTCTAATCTATAGTCTAGTCTAGAGTCTAGTCTATAGTCTAGTCTATAGTCGAGTCTATGGTCTAATCTATAGTCTTGTCAATAGTTTAGTTCTTAGACTAGTTTATAGTCTATAGTTTATTCTATAGTCTAGTAAGTAGTGTCTTATCTAGTCTTCAGTCTAGTCTATAGTCTAGTCTAGAGTCTTGTCCAAAATCTAGTCTATAGTCTAGTATATAATCATGTCTATAGTATAGTCTTTATTCTAGCTTATAATTTAGTCTATAGTCTAGTATGTAGTCTATTCTACAATATAATATTCTTTGTAGAATAGCTTTTAGCTTTATATCCTTGATCTTTAATATTTGATAACAAATCTCGCCATCAAACATCTGTTTCCTTTTTCCAATTACAAAAAAAAATATCGAAGAAAAAAATTGTCATCAATAAATCAAGATATGGAAGCAAAAAAATAAATTTATCAAAAATAAATTAATTTTCAAAAGTATTAAGAACAAAAAAACTCTTCACAAATCATTCAGTCGAAAAGGTTACAGCCGGAGAAAAAATATAAAAATATGTATAATATGCAAATTTCTAGCAATATGTATTTAACAGATTATCATAAGAATTGAATATGATGAAAATATATGGACACGGCTACAATAGCAAAAACAATATAAGAAAACAGTCAATCAATACAGATATGAAAAAAAGAGTGAGACAGGACGTGTTTACTCAAATTCCTTGTATCTATGAGAGAAATTAAAAAATAAAGAGTGCATATGTAATTATGAGAAACTAAAAACCCAAATATGCAAATTATATTTTTATTGAAGGACACAAAATTGAAAGGAAGTGAAAAATACCTTTAAGATACCAAACAGGCATCTGTGTTACAGCGAAGAATAAAGCGAAAAAACTGCAGCTTGTGTTTAAAAGAAATAAACTATTGATATGCAAATTCGTTTTATATGTTAAGAAATTTAATCATAAAATATTGAGGGCAGTTTATTAAAAAGAAGAACATGAATCAGGTAAAAACTAAAAGAAATCAAACCACCCCTTTCGCACAAACAAATGTTCAATGATCTTTTATCAGTTTGTGACAGCTAAAATTGTCGTTTTTCTTATTTTCCTTAAACGAAAGATATTGATACTCCTATCAATTGTCGATAATGCAATTTTTTCTATTGATTTGCCAAAATCCTTTTGTTTTTTCCATTGTTGTAAGAAAATTTGCCAAAACTATGAAAGTGTGGTGAAAATATCCTTTTGTTTGTCATTGTGCTAAAAAGAAAGTATTTTGGCGAATATTTATTGCTTTAATAGGGATAACAATTAAAGAAAAGGCTTTTGCCAACAATTACTTTGAAAAAAAAAAACAATAGCAAAGGTTTGCAAATATTACCGCGATTTAAAATGCAAATATCTTTGTTAGAAATATAGTGTTTTTGTTTAAGAACTATGATGACATTGAGTGAGTGATTTATCTGGTTTAAGAGATCTTTATTCCTTTCTTAAATATTTTATTATACGTTTTTTTTCATTAACGTAGTTGTAGTAGTTATAAAGCCGCCTTTAACTTTTAGGCTTCTGAAGAGATCTTTTCTATTTTTACTCAAACTAGTGCGTGCTTTAGGCTTTAATTAAGTTTTCTATAAAAATACTTATGTTTTTCAGAAATTTCAACACAGTTTGTAACAAAATCAACTTCTTAAGTTTTAGTTTTTGAAAAAAAAAAATTGTCTATGGTACATGCAGATCATCTGTATTATTTATATATCAAGTTATAAAGTTAATAAGTGATACACTCAGGATAAAATACTATGATTTTAAAGAACAGTTTAAAACACCAGAAATAATCTAGCCTATAGTATAGTGTATAGTTTTGTCTATAGTCTATTCTATAGTCTAGTCTAGAGCATATAGAATAGACTAGACTATACGCTAGAATATAGACTAGACTATCGACTAGACTATCTACTATAGTCTAGTCTATAGTGTAGTCTATAGTATAGTCTATAATCTAGTCTATAGTTTAGTCTATAGTCTAGTCTATAGTCTAGTCTATAGTTTAGTCTATAGTTTAGTCTATAGTCTAGTCTAGTCTATAGTCTAGTCTACAGTCTAGTCTACAGTCTAGTCTCTAGTCTAGTCTATAGTCTAGTCTCTAGCCTAGTCTATAGTCTAGTCAATAGTCTAGTCTATAGTATAGTCTATAGTCTAGTCAATAGTCTAGTCTATAGTCTAGTCTATAGTCTAGCCTATAGTCTAGTCTATAGTCTAGTCTATAGTTTAGTCTATAGTCTAGTCTATAGTCTAGTCTACAGTCTAGTCTACAGTCCAGTCTCTAGTCTAGTCTATAGTCTAGTCTTTAGCCTAGTCTATAGTCTAGTCTATAGTCTAGTCAATAGTCTAGTCTATAGTATAGTCTATAATCTAGTCTATAGTCTAGTCTATAGTCTAGTCTATAGTCTAGTCTATAGTCTAGTCTATAGTCTAGTCTATAGTCTGGTATATTGTCTAGTTTATTGTCTGGTATATTGTCTAGTCTATAGTCTAGTCTATAGTCTAGTCTATAGTCCAGTCCGTAGCCTAATCTGTAGTCTAGCATATAGTCTGGTCTAGTCTATAGTCTAGTCAATAGTCTAGTCTATAGTCTAGTCTATAGTCTAGTCTATAGTCTAGTCTATAGTCTAGTCTATCGTCTAGTCTATAGTCTAGTCTATAGTCTAGTCTATAGTCTAGTCTATAGTACAGTTTATAGTCTAGTCTATAGTCTAGTCTATAGTCTAGACTATAGTTTAGTTTATAGTCTACTCTATGTTCTAATCTATACTGTAGTCTATAGTCTTGTCTAGTATTTCGTCTAGAGTCTAACCTTTAGTCTAGTCTATAGTTTAATCTATAATCTAGTCTATATCTCTAGTCTATAGTATAGTTTATAGTGTAGTCTATAGTCTAGTCTAAAGTCTAGTCTATAATCTAGTCCATAGTCTAGTCTATAGTTTAGTTAATAGTATAGTCCATAGTCTAGTTTATAGTATAGTCCATAGTCCAGTTTATAGTCTAGTCTATAATCCAGTATACTCTATAGTCTTGTCTAAATTCTAGTCTATAGTCTAGTCCATAATATAGACCATAATCTATATTCTTAACTGTTCTATAATCTAGATCATAGTCTCGTTTGTTTTCAACTCTACACTCTAGGCAATCTGGTTTACAGATTCTATATTCGGGACTATAACGTATTCTTCTCTTTTAGGTCAAAACGGAGTCTGTTCGATTCTATTTGACAGCTCGGGTGTAGTGAACTACCACGTAAATCAACCATAACCTAGTCTTTAATTTTGATAATAGTCAAGTCTGGAGTGTAGTCTAGTCCATATTTATGCAACATTAATTTAAGTGTATTTGTTTTTATTCTGATTCTTTCCCTGTCAGTTGTCTTCTTGTATTGTAGTTGCTGCTCTTTATTTTTGGAGTTTTTTTTATTATTATTATGATCACTCAAAGATCTTTTATACACTCCACACAACATCCAGAGTGTAGGATATAATAAAAAAATGTGTAGATTCAGAAAAATAAAGAAGAATATAGTGTCTTTCTTTTGAAATTTATTGAATGCGTGTTATGTGTGTTTGTCACGCCGCTACGTGATCACCCATCAAGGTGTAATAATTTTTATTAAAGTTTTTTACATTTCTGTTTTTGTTGACAAAGCCAAAATCTACATATGATTGTTTTTTCTATACTACATATATATGGATATGAATTACGAGCAGATTGTATGAACTGACTCTCTGGTTGTTTTGTTTTGTCTTTCAGCCTATATATGACAAGATGAAGATCTTTATTCGTAGAATTAACTATAACAGTTTTGAATTTATATTTTTATTAAAATAAAGATATGTTATTGTTGTTGTATTTTGTTATTACACCGATTTATAATAATTTTATTGCTTTGAACTGAATTTTGGCTGTTGGTTGGTTTAGTCATCAGAAAAATGTTTAAAAGTTTTTTTTTTTCTTAAAAAGAAAAAAGCTACTGTTTTGCTGTAGTTGTATTAGTTGATTATATGTTGTTTACTGTTAACAAACAATTTTTTTAAATTTATTTTTGTATAAAGTACTGTTGTCAATGTCTAAGGTTTTAAATATTAAAAAATTTTCAAACTTTATTTTTCCATTTCCTGTTTGTTTAAAAAAACGAAATATTCAATAGCATTAAGAGTTTTTTTGTGAACGTTATAAGTCCTTTTTTCTTCTATTCCTTTTGTTATTTCAAAATTATATGATTGTATTTGCCACATAATTATAAAACAACATCATTAATATGCATTAATTCCAAATCAAGAAATATTTTCTATAAATGGTTGGGAAAAAATAAATGATATTTCTATCAAAATGGAAAAAAAATGTAAAAAAAAAACTACAAAAAGGATTTAAATCAACGGAAATACAATCACACATATACAAAACTGACACCCAAACGATTTGAATAAAAAATTTTTTTTAGAATACACATGTGTGTAGTTTTCATCAAAAGCAAAGAAATGTAACAAACAAATGTGAACCTAATGACATTTTGAGGTTTGAAAATGATTGTGTTGTAGATGAACTGATTTGCTTTTAGAAAAAAAGGGTTGTTATTTTTACCATGAAAATATGACGTTTGTTTATTTGCATCATTTACCTTTTTTTGCTTACATACACACACAAACACACACACACTTCGTCACATATGTAAAAACCAGGATGTTGCATGATTTTGACATAATCTGTAATATAAACATGTCTCTGTAGCAAAAAATGAGTTAAAATAAATGAATTGTAAAAAAAAGTAAAAAAATTTTGGAGACTTTGAAAAAGAAATGAATTAGTTGCAAAATACTGTTAGTGTAAGTAAGTTAATGATGTTGTTTCAGGCCCAAAACAGCATAACAGACATGTGTAGTTTTTTCACACACATATTTACGCACTCACGCTATCAGGATGTATCATCAAGGATGTAAATTTTGCTAATAGTTGTTTTCTTTATATGCTAAAGACATAAAGGAGCAACAAGAAAAATCGAATTTTAATTTGTAAGGTTTCAAAAGCAAGTAATATTAATGATGTTAAAGACAGGTCTTAGAACCAGCAGGAACAGGTTGTGAAAGTATGAAATCTTAAAAATGAAAAAGAAAAAGTTTTCTTTTGAAGGAAATATTATATAGAGAACTATTTGAGAAAGATAAAGAGATCGTGCAAGATATCAAACTAAAAAAACAAAAACATCTGCTATTGAGGAACATATTTTATTATACAAAGATCTTGAAGATCAAGTTCTATAATTATAGATCATCATATTATAAAGTTCTAGGCTTGAAGCTAAAGTAGATAAAGATGTACGTTTAAACTTCATCATCGTTGTATATTAAGAACTATGATTGAGGATCGTTCTGTAAAAGAGATTAGGGATCTTAAAGATTAAGGTGGAATATATAAAGATCTACTATTACCGATCATTTTATAAACATCATGTTGACGTAAAAAAGTTCTTCGATGTGATTGAGCATCACATCATAATATGTTAAAATCTATGATTGAGCGTCATTCTGAAGATCAGCTTGAGGATCTTGAAAATCAAGCTGGTGTATATAAAGATCTACAATTACCGATCTTATTCTAAAAAATAAAGATTTTACTTTAAAGTAGTTAAAGATCTACGATTAAAGATCATCTACGATCTACGATCATCATCTTCAGCTTATGATCGTAGAGTATTAAAATCTCTGATTGAGGGTCATTCTCTAGATCAGATTGAGGACCTTGAAGATCCAGCTAGAGTATATAAACATCGTGTTAGAGTATAATATGTTCTTCGTTCTGTAGAACAGAAGATTTAGCTGATGATCATGCCAGTGATTATAACGATCAATGATTGAAGATTAGTTTTAAAAATATAAAGCTATAAGTTTGATGATCATAATGAAGCATAAAAAAGTCTGCGCCTAATGATAACACAACGATTATATTAAGATCAGCAATTGTGGATCATTCTGGAGTATATCAAGATAAATAATTATAGATGATGTTAAATTGATTGAGGATCACCACATAATTATAACGAACTATATTAAGATATCCGATGGAGGATCATTCTCTTCACAGATGAAGATAAAAAATCATGTATAAAAAATCTATTGTTACGAATCAGGTAAAGATATAGATCTGAGGATCAGATTTGAGCTACATTTGATGATCATGTTGACGCAATGACAGAAGCATTTAAGTATAAACGAAAAAATTTAACATAATTTTAGAGTATTTTTGAAACAATTTCATACCTTTTCATATCTGTTGCTAATTTTAACCTAATATTCTAACACACAAATCTAAAATTAGTTCGTTTTTTTACACATAAACAAAAACTTTCGAAAAAATTTGCAAATCCTTAAGATCTATTTCCTCGACATGATTTATGATGTGTTAAGTTGACACTCTTCAGAAAAAAAAACCGGACCATTGAGAAAAATGTTCTATCAAATCCGTAACATTTTAACAAAATCACCTTTAAACAAAGAAACAAGTGTTTTCCTGTCTCTCAATAATAAGGAAAATTTTAAAACTAGCACGTTTATGTTTTACTACAGAAAAAAAATCCTTGACAAAAAAAAAAAAAAAAAAAATCAATGTAAAATTAATTCTTTGTTTAAAAAATTTAACAAAAAAACTAATGATGGGAATTTCTATCGAAAAAAAAATCAAGAGTAAAACTATTTTCTGATATCAACAATAACCTTGAAAGATTTTCAATGAATTTTGATTTCTCACAGCATAAAACAGAAAATTGTAATTTATGCAAATTTTATAGGAACCATGATCATTTTTTTTCTTCCAATAATAACAAACCAAGGAAATAAAGATCATGTTTTGATCATTTGCATAATTCTCACACACATTAAATTCAATAGATTTTTGTTTCATTTTTCGAAATTTATACTCATAGAGTATTAAGAGTACAAAATCTGTTAGCAAATGTGTTCTAGAATTGCGTGTCCTTGAATATAAGATCATTTTATAGCAGTTATATATATGTATGTGATCGTGTGTGTATCAATTTCATTTGCCAGCATAATTATGCAGTGGCATGTTGCAATAGGGCTTGGTTTTTTTTCTATCGCCATAAATGGCGTTACATGAAAAATTTATTAAAGTTTTAAACAATTATTATATATCAAAATGATCTTATTGTTTTAAATTTAAGATTTCTATCATACTTTTGCTAAAATTTCTATTAATTTTTTATAATATATTTTGTTGTCTACTGTACTTTATTTTAATGACTATATTTTGTTAGTTAATTTCCATTTTTAACAAATTTCTCTTTTAGTTTTTCTTTCAAATTTTTTCAAATTTTATTGTTTGTTATTTGTATAATGGGTCTATATCTATTTTTAATACTTGAAAATATTATTATAAAGTGTCAGTCAAATGTAAAATTTATGCAAATTACAAATAACCCCAAAAAGTCATAATTAAACCATAATAAAACTCAGTCGAAAAAAATATAACTACAAAAAATTAATATTAACATTAGAAAGTTCATAAAAAAACAATAAACAAAATGGCTAACAAAGACCTGGTTTAAATACTCACACACACACACACATGCAAACACAGTCAAACACTTGCTCCAAAAAAACATATGTAAATACATATGGCAAAAATGCTAGTAAAGAGAGAGAGAAAGAGAGCAAAAGTCAAATAAAAAGGAAAAATTTTAAAAAAGTCATAGGAAAAGGTCTTTAAAGTACTAAATTTAAACTGTTTTATGATCTAGACTGATCATGTTGGAAAATATAAAGATGAGGATCACTCAGCATATTGAATTAGAAAAATATTCTGGTTGATGATCATCTTAGAATATAAAGGATTGATTATAAGAATAGAGGATATATAATGATAATGTTGGTTATAAAAAGATCAACAATTGATGATCATATTGGTGTATGAAAAGATCAAAGTTAAGTTATCATATATATTAAGGTAATGATCATATTGAAATATAGAAAGTTCTAAGGATCATGTTCATCATGATAAACAATAGTTTATCATGTAAGATTGATGATCATGTTGGATCAAATAAAAGTTTTATAAAAGTCGAACATTTACGATCAAGTTGGATTATAAAAATTGATATTTTTTAATGGTCATTTTGAGACATACAATGATGACATTAATCCGTGATTAAAACGGAGTATATTTAGATCTTCGATTGCTATTCATGGCGGAGTATGTTGTGATCTACAATTGACTATAAGTTTACACTTTATAAAAGATCAAAAATTGGTGATCATGTTAGAATATACAAAGATCTTCGATTGATGATCAACAATCTACAATTGATGATTACATTACATTAAAGAGAAATAAATTATTAAAGAGAATTTTTTAACATATAAAGATCTGCAATTGCTGATCATTTGGAAGTGTAAAAGATCTACAAATTATGATGATTATACTCCCATAACTATCATCATTTGTAGATCATTGTAGGATCAACAAATGAAGATTAAGACGATCTATGTTAAGAGGTGAGATTGACGATCAGATTAAACTATTAAAAGATGTACAATTGAAGATCACGTGTGAATATGTAAAGCCCTTCATGTTGAATGTATATAAAGATCTATTCATGATCATAATGGATTATAGAAGTATCAACTATTGAAGTTAATGTTTAAATGTAAAAAGATCTGCGATTGGTGATCAATCAAGATCAGAAATTAAAGATCCTCTGTTGATCAAGTTGTAGCAAGTAATAGCCTAAGAATCTAAGTACTTTTTATACTGCCCTCGTTTGTATCTACCAACACTAGTGACTATTATTTTGTGGCACAAATAAAGTTTTTCTTTTGAGTCATTTTTCTTCTCACATGTCAGTTATGATCTGCATTGTTATGGATCAACGCTTATCTAAACTTGTTGTAGTTAAAGTTACTATTAACATTGTCGTCGTCGTTGTTGTTTTTGTTGTTGTAGTGGTGGTTTTAAAAAAAGTCATGGCTGTTTAAAATACAAACAGAGAAAAAAAATATGCGTAAAGATGATCTCTTTTTAAAAACAATTTTCACAAATGAAATGGATCAAGTGTACAAACTTATTAAAATTTAAATATGTATTAGAGAGTACAGGTGTATGTATGCATGTGTGTGTGTGTGTGTTCAAGAGTTTAAATAAAATATGTATCAGTTAAAAATTCATCATCTATATGACTTTTGTGGCTTAAGGTATGGCTTAGAGTAAGTTGGCTGTTGTTTATCTTTTAGTTTGTCTGTCTGTCCGTCCGTCCATCTTTCTATGTCCGTCCTTCCGTTTGTTAGTTTATTTGGTTTTAAGCTTATCTATGGCTTTATAACGTCATCTTTTTACTGTTTTTTATTGCTGTTTGCCTCTTTTTGTTTTCAGTTGTTATGGACGAATGACTTCTTTTCCTCCTCCTAATGACTAAACAAGAAAATTTTCAGCTACGAAGTGGTTGTTTAAAAATAAAACAATGATACATAGTTTTATTTTACGTTTTTTTTGGCTAATTAGCGTTATCGTTTAGTTTTAAACATTTTTAAATATTTCTATTTAAAAAAATTATAATTTTTGCTTGCTGTTTGTCTGTCTGTCTGCCGTTTGTATTTTTAATATGATAAATTTCTGTTATTAGTTTTTAAATGGTTTATGAGAAATTTGTTTTTTTTATAATCTTTAGCAAAGTTTTGTTAACAATTGTAGTTTGAAATCAAATTATCATATCAGAAATTAAATGTTATATATTAATCAATATTACTTCCTTACAAAATTTCCTTTCTTCTCTGTCGGCAAACGCCTTGTTACCTTAACAAGATCTACCTTTAATACCTTCAAAGATCTTTAGAAAATCTTAAGTAAACTTAAGATCGTTAGAAAATTTTCAACACCATACTGCGGTAACACACAATTTAATGAGGTCCAGTGTAAACAATAAAGAAAAACTTGCACTTTTATTAAGTAATAAAATTAATAGAGAAAATTTAACAAGAATACGTTTAAATTCACAAGCAAATAGTAAAAGAAAAACTAACGATCTTGTTTACGCGATCGTGAGTTTGTTTTTCGGTTATTTAACAGGAAATCCATATACAGGTTGTGAATTCTAGGAAGGATAGTTTCGGTACTTTGTTGTGGTTGCTCTCTTTGTAAAATAAAGTAACAAAACAATTGTAAGGTAATTGATAATTAAGGGCGGTTGGAAAAACAAACAGTCAATAGAAAACAAGTTGTGAAAATTAGAGCAGGTAGTTCAAATGAAAATCACTAAGAAGATCGTAATAGTTAATGTTATTAAGGAATTAATTGCTAAAAATAAATAAATCCTTGTTTAAAAGGGATTAAGAAACCCTTAAACCATCAACATCATAAAAATTTAAGTTTTAAACTATTAACTAAAGGATTTATTATAAAACCGCTATAATTATACCTAAACTATAGTTTCAAGGATTTGTTTAAATCCTTTAAATTATGTTTGCTAATTTAATTAAAACATTTTTAGTCTGCCTTTACTTTTTTTTTACTCCACTTAAACAAACTTTCTCCTCTGCCAACATTTCGACTAGACTTTAACATTTGACCAACATTCTTGGGCTTCTAAGGACACGAGTTATTTATACATACAAACCTAGACGACTTTGTTTTATATTTATGCACTATATGTATGTAATTTTTTTGTACTAAAAATATAAACTAAGTGAATATTGCGAACAAAACTGCAACGCCCTTGGCTTTTGTTAATTTTTTTTTCACTAAAAGTCAAACGGACAACGTGTAATATAAAGAAAATTTTTAGCCAAAAGTATGTGGGTGGTATGTAGTTGTTGCTATTTTTTTGCAACAACTTTTACTTATAAATAAATATACATATATCATATGGGAAAGTCAGCGGAGCGGACAGACAAAAAATTTATGAATGAAAATTTTTAAACAACAAGTTTAAAGTTCGACAGTAATTCCCAAGATAACAAGGCTTTAAAAAGGAAATGTTATAAAAATTGAGTTCAAAGATTTATGATTTTGTTAAAGAATATAATGCTCCACGGCGTTGGATCATATCCGAACTATGATTGGTGATCATGTCGTGGTATATCGAGATTTAGGAATGATCATTACATTGTTCTTTATGAAACAACAACGAAATTATGGATGAGACTAAGCACCAGTCTAAAGCAAGACTATAGAACAGTCTATAGACGATACTAGAGGTTAGACTACAAACGATTCCATAGATCAGTCAATAAGGGAGACTATAGACGATAAAATTCTTTAGACAATAAACGTCAGTACATAAATAAGATTATAGATTAGTATATAGATCTCTCAACTGCTAGAAATCTGTCTAGAGAGAAGACTATAGATAATACTATAGGTCAGTGTATATATAAGACTATATATCTGTTTATAGACGATATATAGATTGGTCTATATACTAGAATATAAATATGACTATTGAACATTCCATTGATGAAATAAGAAATAAGATCAGTCTATAGACAATACTACAGATCAGTGTATTAACTTGACTGAAGTTCAACATAGATGAAATTATAGTTTAATCTATAGATGATCAACCTATAAATAAGAATATAGATCAATCATTATATCAGAAAATTAATCAATCTGTAGACAATACAAGAGAACAGTGTATAAAAGTGTCTATAGATCAGTCCGTTGATGGATCGAAAGATCAGTCTATAGACAAGCTTATATGTAGATCAGTATATCTAAATAAGATATTAGTTTATAAACGAGCATATAGATCAATCTAGAGATTATAATTGAGATCAATGTAGATCAGGCTATAAAAGCAACTAGAAATCAGTCTTTAAGTGAGACTACTGATCGATCACTCTAAATAAAAATTAGAGATCAGTCTATAAGTCTATAGATACAATTGAGTTCAATCTATAGATGGGACTATAGATCAATCTATAAATAGGATTAGAGATCAGTTTGTAGACGTGACTAGATATCGGTTTAGAAATGAGATTTGATATACGTCTACAGATGATACTTTATATCTGTATAGACCAGTCACGGTTCCACGGAGAGAAAGAGAAACTCCTAAGTCTATAGATTCAATTGACTTCAATCTATAGATGGGACTACAGATCAATCTATAAATTAGACTAAAAATCAGTTTGTAGACAATACTATTTATCAGTTGAGAAATGAAATTTGATATAAGCGTAGAGACGAGACTTGATATCTGTATAGACCAGGCGCGGATCCACGGGGGAAAGGGAACAATATAAAATATAAAAATGAGGAAAAAGAGAAGTCTTCCCAAAAGTCCCCCTAAACACTCGATCTGAATCCGCGGCTGCTATAGACTCTATATCAGTACACAAGTGAGTCTGTAGAGCAATCTATAAGTAAGACTGGGATTAGCTAATAAACGAGAAATGTTTTCTTTTATGAACTTTACCTCTTCGCTCGAGTATCAACTGTAATGGAGCCCTTGAAAAAAATCTAAAAAAGAAAATACCACTTTCAGCCCCCTTTCAACGTTATTATTATTATTGTTGGCTTAACCTTTGTAGAACACTCTTACAACAGGGTTATAAAGGCCGACAAAAAAAGAACATGCGTGTTATTGTTAAACCATAGATGTGGATTTCTTTTTTTCAAAAAAGGAAATTTTCCTACGCATTTTTTATTATACATATGTACACTAACATAAAGAACTAACCAGCGTTTAATAGAAATTCTAATAAAGGTCCAACCAACAAACACTTTAACACAACTCCTTTTTATTGAATAATAGAATAAAAAAAAGGTGATAACACCCTTTTTAGCAAAGTCTTTAGTATGTGGTCAATACCAAACAAAATGGGGTTAATATATATTTGTATATATAGTATGCATGTTGGGGTGTTTGTACATGCATATAAGACCATTAGTATTGGCCAGTTTTTTGTTGTTGATAAAAAAAAATGACCAAGTATTTGTAGGGTCATGTCAACATTTTAACTTTTGTCAGACAAGAGTCAAGTCTAGTGTTTCACATTTTAACTTGTATAAAAGGGTGTTAAAGAAATTATATAAAAAATAAAAAAAACAGCCTTTTATATAGACGAAAATAATATAAAGAGAAATTACAGGTAATTTATTTAAAAGGAGTTAATTTAATCATTAAATTAAACTATTACTAACACGTCAGTAACTTAAATTAAATTGAAAATAGAAAATACCTCATCTTTTGATTTTAACCCTTTTCATATTTATACATATATATTTTTTTTTAATTAGTTTGATTTGTTTTAAACTTTTAACCCTTCTATTTAGTAATCAAGTATGTATTTTTAATTAGTATTTAAAAAATTTATTTTAATATATATTTTTTTGGTAATTTTATAAGTAAATTTTATAAAGTATTAGTAAAGATTTTGTAATAAAAATAAGACGAATTTTAAAATTAAAATAAAATAACAAAATTCATTTTAATTATGCCATAAACAATTTTGTATGAAATATATATTAATTTGAAATTATTACTCCATTATTATAAGGTTAATGGAAATGTTTGTTTTTTAATGTTTAAATTAATAAAGGTCAGACAAATAAGACGCTAAAGATCAGTTTATAAACAATAGATTTATGTAACTATCAGATTCTCAACTTGTATACGAGACTTTTTTGAAAATACTATAGATCAGTTTAAAGACGAGACTATGTATAAGTTTGTAGATCAATCTGTGAGATGATGCACACAGCAGTGATCAGTCTATAGATTAATTTATGGAAGAGAGATCGGTATAAAAATGAGACTATATATAGGCCAATTTATGGATAAAAAATAGATATGTATGTCTATAATATAGACTATTTATATAAGGATATCGATCTATATATAGATCAAAGAGAATAAGATCGATCTATAAATGAGAATATAAATCCATATATAGAAGAGTATATAGATCAATATGTTGATACAAAAGAGAATATAATTACTTTATAAAGATCAGTCTATATATTTATTGCATGAGTTTAGATCAGTCTAGAGATGATATTATCGATTAGTATACAGGCTATACTATAGTTTAGTGTAAAGATTAAACTCTAAATAAGTCTATAGATCAACCTTAAGATGAGACTAGAGATCAGTATATAAATAGAAATGGTTATAGATCGGACTAAAGATAAGTCTATAAATAACAATCTACAGAAAAGACAAGTTAATCTATATACATAAGGCTATGGATCTATATATCAGAGAGAGAGAGAGAGAGAGAGAGAATGTGATCGGCCTATAAAAGAGAATAAAAATCAATCTATAGAGGTGACTATAGATACGTCTATTGATAAGACGATAGTTTAGTCTATAGACGAAACTATGGATCTATGGATATGAGTTTAGATTAATGATACTATTGATTAGTATACAGGATAGACTACAGTTAAGTCTAAAGATCATTCTGTAAATAAGTCAAGATCAATCTTTAAATGAGACTAGATATCACTATAAGAATAGATCAATCTTTAAATGAGACTAGATATCACTATAAGAATAGATCATACTATAGATCGGGCTTAAGTACAGTAGGTATGTGAAGGTCTATCAGTCTATCTAGATCAATCTAAGGCTAAGGAAATACATATTAGAGAGAGAATGAGATCGGCCTATAAATGAGAATAAGCTCCAAACTATGTGACGTGACTATAGATATGTTGGTAATTCAGTCTATAGACAAGATTGTATTTCAGAATATAGACAAGACTAGAGATCAGTCTATAAATCTATAGGCTTCAGATAAGATCAATCTACAAGCTTATAGACGACACTAAAGATTAGTCTGAAGATCAATCTACATAAAGGTCTATAGATCAGCATTTAAGAAAGACTAAAGATCAAGCTAAAAGCTTGATAAAAAAAACTATTACAGCATCTCTTCTTATATTCAATTTAAACTTTTGACCCCTTTGAAATAAGTATTAACTGTCACTGATGTTATTCTATTTTTGCCAACAAATCTATATAAATGATTAAAATATATTAAAGTAAATCTTGTACATTCCTAAGCAACAACATCATCAAATAAAATATAATACAAAAAAAGCGAAGAAAAAAAAACTAGATAAAAACTAATAATAAATAAAACTCTGAACAAAGTAATAAAAAAACATTAATAATAATGAATTATGAGTAGTAAAAGTATTTAGTTTGTACTATAATTTAAAACAAGTAATATGTAGTAGCAGCAGTTGTAGTAGACATACATACGAAATACAGGATGTCTTCAATAATCGCCAAATAAACATGAAAAGACGTCATCATCAACATCAGCAAATATCATCATGAACTCTCGGAACTCATGATTGAGTTTTTTTTTTTATTATTATTACATTTTAACACATCTTCAACTCTATAGATGAAATAAAATCTAAATGCAGCTAATAATTTAAAATAGCATTTGAGACAAAATGAAAAGTAAAAAAAAAAAATACTTTAAAAAACAGAAACATTTGTAAGAAAAAGATCATCTTGTAATTGTAGTGACATCTCTTTACAAACATACATATTTACTTGTTGTGATAGAATCCAAAGCTAGAAAAATAAAAAATAAAACGAAAACACAATCCCAAATCTAAATAAATAAAACAATATTAAACAACATACTTACATACAAACAAACTAAATAAATGCGATAATACCATGTTATAAAAATATAATTCATAAATTCTTTTTAACACCTACGTACGTACAAGTTGTGGAATAAACTCGCACACATTGACTATTGTGGTCTGATGGCATATTAAAACAGAACATTTTAAGTGACATTTCTGACGCTGCAGCAGTCTACCCTATAGTCGATAACTGGACTTTATTTTAGTCTATAGTTTGGACTAAAGTCTAGCCTTTAGTTGCAACTATAGTCTAGAGTATGATCTACTTTATAGTCTAGTCTATAATATGGATTATAGTCTACTCTGAGCTAAAATTTTTGTTGTAGTCCAGAATATAGACTAGACTAATATCCAGACTATAGACTAGTTTATAGTCCAAACAAAATATCCATACTATAATTCAGTCCATAACCAGACCATAAAACTAACTTCACTATAGTTTTGAGATTTCACTATAGTCTTGATTATAAACTAAGGCTATAATACTAGTATAAACTCTAGACTACATTTTAGTCTAGGTCTACTTGCGAGTCTATAGATTACACTATGTTTAGTCTAAAGTATGGTGTAGTCTATAATCTATACTTTATAGTCTGGACAATATACTATAACCTAAACCTAGTCTATAGTATATTCTAAAGCCTTTAGTCTAACACTACACTTTAGTATGGGCTATTTTCTTCTCTATATTCTATACGATAGTCTATTCTATAGTTTTTAGTCTAGTCAATAGTCTGCTCTATTTTCTATTCTATAGCCTAGTTTGTAGGACACTTTTACCGCTTGTCTAACGCTCAGAGAATAGGCTAGACTACTATTCTCTGAGCGTTAGACAAGTCTAAAGTTAGTCTAGTCTATAGTCTATTATACTAACTAGTTCAGTCTTTAGTCTACTCTATAGTATAATCGATAGCCTAGTCTGTAGCCAAATCTATAGTCTAGTCTATTGTCCAGTCTATTGTCCAGTCTATGGTCTAGTCTATTTTCTAGCCTAAAGTCTAGACCATAGTCTAGGCTGTAATGTAGTCTGTAATATAGTCTGTAGTCTACTATATAGTCTTTCCTATAGCTTACAGTGTATTGTTCAGTCTATAGTCTACTCTTTAGTATAATCGATAGCCTAGTCTGTAGCCTAGTTTATTGTCTAGTTAATAATCTAGTCTATGGTCTAGTCTATATTTTAGCCTAAAGTCTCGACAATAGTCTAGGCTGTAGTCTAGTCCGTAATATAGTCTTTAGTATAGTCTATAGTCTCCCCTATAGTCTAGTCTTTAGTCCCTTCTATAGTGTAGTCTGAAGTCTCTTCTATAGTGTCGTCCGTATCCTGGTCTATAATCCAGTCTATTGTCTAGTCCATAGCCTAGTCTATATTCTAGCCTAAAGTCTAACCTATAGTCTAGCCGACAGTCTAAGTTTTGTCTGTAGTCTAGTCTGTAGTCTAGTTTATAGTCTCTTCTATAGTCTAGTCGTTAATCCCTTCTATAGTGTAGTCTCAAGTCGCTTCTATAGTGTCGTACATATCCTGGCATATAGTATAGTTTATACTGTCATCTTAAGTCGACAGTCTGGTTTATAGTTTATTCTATAGTCTAGTCTAGTGTTTCATGGTAGTCTTTAGTATATTAGTCGTCTGACCTATAATGTAGTCTATACTCTACTCTATATTCTTATCTAAAATCTAGTCTGTAGTCTGGTTTAAAGTCTGTTCTGTAGTCTGATCTATAGTCTAGTCTTTAGCCTCTCCTTTAGTGGCATCCGTCTAGCCTATAGTCTAGTTTAGAGGCAATTTTCTAGTCTTTGTTTAGCTTAATTCCTCTTCGACTTAACAGACAATTTTTCAAAATTTCCTATTCGTTCATTGGCTCTGTTAAATTTATTTAGATGAAAGGAAAAAAAAAATAATAGAAAAATATTTGCAAGTGACGCAAAAAAATATTGTTTGAAAACAAGATGATGAACACAAAAAATTAACAATAACAAAAAAAAAAACTGAGCCACCACAAATAATTCTTTACAATAACAAGTGTCAAGTGATAAGTGACATAGAACATGCTTTATACCATAACAATTGCAGCAGCAGAGTAAATGCAACAAATAAAATCGTAAAAAATTAAAACAAATACAAAATGACACTAAATTACAAATATAATTTTGAAAATAATAATCAAAAATATATAAATAAAATTGTATGGAAATTTATTAAAAAATAAATAAAAATTATTTACCTAACCTTAACGAAATGTATTGGAGCAAACAAAGTTTCTTTGGCAATTGATTGACACAATTAAAGTTTAAAATTTTTATTTAAAACTTTTTTCTTTCTCTTTATTAGAAAAATCCAAAAATAATAATGTTTACAAAAGAATGTTACAATTTTTTTTAAATCAACTGTCAAACATCTATTTAACTGTCAACAATGTCAACCTTATTATTAACAAATATAAATTTCAATTCTAGCAAAGAATCTACACAATAACAGCAATAATAATATAATATCAAAAACTTTACACTTGTCGAAAAGTTTTCTAAACATTATTTTCTTTTACAAAACAAAAATCTATAAGGACAAAAAAAAATTACAAAAATTCCTTAGGGAATTGAAACAGGCCCTGTAAGGAATAGCGGGAAAAAACTCATAATTTAAGACGCCAAATTTTATTTTATCATATAAAATACAAATACCAAACAAGGCTTCCTTTTATCCTTTTTTTCTGCGCTCGCATTTTTGCTCCTGTAAACATTAAATAACTAAAGACAACATATTGAAAAGCTAAACGATGAAAAACGAAAGGGTTCCTTTGCTTTAGCTAAACAACAACAACAAAAAACCGGGGTGCTTTAGAAAGAAATATTGAAAAATAAGTTTAAATATTTTTTGTTTAAACGGGTTGAGGGTGTAGGTGATTTACTAAAGTATTGTTATTGTATTTTGAAAGTCTGTTTTAAGGAACAAAAAAAAAGTTGTTTAAATTGTCATTTGATCGTTTATTTAGTAACAATAATGTTATAAATTTCGATGGAAATTTTTGTTTTTATAAGACAAGGAATTTTTTTACTTTGAATTTATTTTAAAGGGGGGAGTTTTTAATACTTTTTTTTTTAATATGTAACAATTGTTTTGTATGTATGATGACATTGTTATTGTCATTTTGTAATATTATGTTGACAGTTGTTTAGTAAATTTATTGAAGAGGTGTGTGTGTTTTTGACTTTATTTTTTATGGGGAAATAAACATGTCATTAGATATGTAACAATATGAGTCAATTTAGTTTGGAAATGTGAATAAAAAAGAAGAAGAGTTATTTATTGGTATTCAATGGAATATTAAAGAAAAATTAAATAGTTAAATGAATTGCATGAAATTGTCAAAGGAGTGTTTTGAAAATGTAATGGAATGAGAGGAGTAAGGGAAGTATAAAAAATATCATGATACAAGACTAGGCTTAGTAAAGGTTATAGACTATAGACTGGACTATAGACTAGACTATAGACTAGACTATAGACTAGACTATAGACTAGACTATAAACTAGACTATAGACTAGACTATAGACTAAACTATAGACTGGACTATAGACTAGACTATAGACTAGACCATAGGCTAGACTATAGACTAGACTATAGACTAGATTATAGACTAGACTATAGACTAGACTACAGACTAGACTATAGACTAGACTATAGACTAGACTATAGACTTGACTATAGACTAGACTATAGAATAGACTATAGACTAGACTATAGACTAGAC
>NC_060951.1:1702085-1724734 GCF_022045245.1 Lucilia cuprina | reverse complement strand
AACTGAACTAGAACTGAACTAGAACTGAACTAGAACTGAACTAGAACTAAACTAGAACTAAACTAGAACTGAACTAGAACTGAACTAGAACTGAACTAGAACTGAAATTATATGTGTTTTTAAATTTTTATTATTTTTAATAAATCGTTTGCTAATTTCTTAAACAATAAATGCTAACTTAGAGTCTTATAACAGTTGTTTTTTCATTTTTAACTGCTGTTATAAATTAATGTTGTGAAATAACATCAGAAAAATTATAAACAAAATAAACAATCTATAAATCTTTTTTAAACTAATTCATAGACTCTGTTTTCACACCGGATGTGAGTGATTCTTAGTATTAGTGTTGACTACTACAAGTATGTATAAGGGCATTTGAATGAATTTGTGTTTTTTGTTATTTTTTTCATTTACCACCATTATTAATCTAGTTTCAAAAAATTTAACCACAATTCAAGTGTGAATTTTTATTCATTTACTTATTTACTACTGGTGTTTTTATTTTTTTCTCTTTTTTTTTGTAAAGTTTCTTTTCTATTTTAATTTTTATTACAGAAATAACAAATTTTATTTACTTTCTTTTTAAAATTTTATATGTTTCTGCCATCAATTTGATTTTTCTAAGGTAAACTTCCGTTTAAGAGATGTTTGTTGGTGGAAAAGAAAAACAAACCCAACCCAAATGGCGTGGTCTCTCTAAGATTTTGTTTTCTTTTTTTAGCATTAAGTGGTGGTACTAGCAACTGCCAACTGCTATTATTAAATTAAACAGTAACTTTAAATTGGTCTGTGGGAATCATTCAACTATCAGGCCTCATAGGAGTCCATTGTTTTTTTCTAGTTATTTCAGTTTCTTATGCCACTAATATGTGTTTGTATGTATTTAGTAACATATTTTGTAGAAAGTACCAATTTAGTTTAAATCGTTTATGTAGAGCTTTGTCTCAAACTGCTCATGTTTAAGATAAAGTGTGCACACGGAAAAAATTAACAATCAACACATTTTGAATTATAAAATCTTGAAAAGCATATTAGCTTCAAATAGTTTTGTTTTTAACTTATTTTGTTTTTGACAATTACTCTCAATTTTCCACCCGTAAACTTTACACTGTGATCACACTTTTTCCGATCATTCATTGTCTTATTTGAAATCTATCATGCAATTTAAATTGTGGTTCGTTTGTTTGTCTTCATCACATTATTTCATAATTAATTGTAAATAATGAGAACTTTTCTCATTTAATGAATTTTTTATACGTTTTTTATATGTTGTTTTTTTATGTTATTTCAACATGTATTAACATTGTTTACTTCATTTTTTCTTAATATCCATAAATTGATTGATAATTCCCATAAAAAATATAATTTTTACGGAAGTTTTAGTTAAACTTCTTGTTCTTAATACTCATACTACTAATAATAAGGGAAGTGTATAAGTAAAATTCTAAGATGCGGGTCATTTTTATAACGATAATATTGTGTTCAAAGTGATCGTGATCACAAACATGAGATAACAAGAATTTTTTTAATGAAGTATAAATATATTAGGAAGAATTTAACGTGTTTTTTACGTATTTTTCTTAATTTAAATTAATAAAAAAATAGTAAAACAATTAATATAGTAGTGGGAATTTAAAGAAGTTTTAGAAGACAGAACAAGAACTACAGATGTGGCTTAACTCATCAAACTTTTAAGAATTTTAAGTAAATTTTTAAATGTATTTTTAATTGAATGTGAAATATGTATGTTTAAGCAAGTTTAAGAATTAATAACTCAGATCAAAAATATAATATTTCCAGAAATGTTAAAGATCACATGTAGATCTGTCATAGATCAACTCTAGTTCAGTTCTTCTTCAATCTAGTTTTAATTCTAGTAATTCAGTTCTAGTTCAATTCTAGTTCAGTTCTAGTTCAGTTCTAGTTCAGTTCTAGTTCAGTTCTAGTTCAGTTCTAGTTCAGTTCTAGTTCAGTTCTAGTTCAGTTCTAGTTCAGTTCTAGTTCAGTTCTAGTTCAGTTCTAGTTCAGTTCTAGTTCAGTTCTAGTTCAGTACTAGTTCAGTTCTAGTTCAGTTCTAGTTCAGTTCTAGTTCAGTTCTAGTTCAGTTCTAGTTCAACCCTCAGTTCTGTCTATAGTTGAGTTCTAGTTTTAATCTAGTCAAATTCATGTTTAGTTTTATACTCTTCCCTGATAATTTTCTTCGTTTACACTTCCTACAATTATAAACTACTAAAATCCCCAATCAAACTTCGGCCGAAAACGGAAGTAAATTCATTAAATTTTTCTCCACTTTCAAAAAAATTTGTACTTCCTTTCCAAATAAAATGGATTTTTTCCTAATACAGCTGGTAATAATAGAAACACGCGATATTTTGAAATAATCCAAAAAAATGGAAAAACAACAAACTAGAATGTTTGATTAGCAGTAACAAAGAAAAAAACTTAATCTTATTTCCGTAAACTTGAAATAAATAACAATAATACTGAATTAAAACAAGAGTAATAGAAAACATTAATACAATAATCAAATAATCTAAAAGTAACGTATGAAAAAAAAATAACACAAAAAAATTTTGAATTTTTACTAACATTTCTTGATTGATTTGAATTTTACGTTGAGTGATTACACACACACACACTGAAACATACATATGTATTTAGAAGGAAAATGTTCAGTATGAGGTATGATTGCTTCGAAATGTCTGATGATTGATTGACTGATATATATTGTGATATTTTTACTACCAGAAAATAAAAATATTAATATGAATTTATGCAAACGAAGCAATATTAAAAAGTTCGCTCAGTTTACCAGACTTTTTATTAAATTTAAGAATCTGCTAAAAATTGTTTACTTTTCACCTTAATTTTCTTTTATAAAATTTCACAAGAAACCCCAATTTTTCTTTGAACATGGCAAAACCTTTGATTTTTTATTAATGACTCTTAAAAAAGGCTTAAAATAACAACATCTTGTTAAAAAAATTTTCTATAACAAAGAAAGTTATTGGTAAACAAAATCGTATGCTATAACATGTATCCAAAATACCCCGACCGCCATAAGACACATGGCCGTCAGATTTGCCAAAATATATAAATTTAATTTCCTTTTTCTTCTTTCTAATAGAAAAAAAACTGTTTCACTTCTTTAACTCAAAACATTTCCTGTTAAAAAAAAAACAGAAAATTTTTATATAAAACGAAGCGTATCGAAGGCGATTAAATATCAACCAGCCGAAAAGTAACAAAAAAAGTAAAAACCGTCATAGAAAATTATTATAAAAGCCAAACAAAAATTAATAAAAAATTACCAAAACAAATGTAATTTTTGTTTTTCTAAAAACACAAAGAAAAAGGGTGAAAAAATGGTCCAAATTGAAAATATTAAAAAAAACATAAAAACCCTTTAGATCGATTGTTATAATTTTTCTTTAAGTTGCAATATGGCAGAAAGGAGTAGCAAACTGTGTTTACAATATTTGTTTTTTTGTTAATCATAATGAAAAAATAACAACAAACTTGCAACAATGAAAAATTATGATTAAAATTTATGGGGGCGAAATTTTGTTGTAACTTTTTTTTACGAAAAAAAACTTGTATTTATTATAACAAAGAAACATATTTAGCAAAGCGAACAAAAAATTAAATTAAATATTGCTAAGAAATTATAAATGCTTAAAGGAATACAAACAACCACGACATTAATATTGCAACGAGCAAAAGAAAATCATAAAAAATTTATTGAAATATTAATTGAAAAAAAGGATACATTTTTTTTCGTATAAAACATAAATTATTAAAAGAAAACGGAAAAGGAAAACCAATTATGAATTATGTATGTTAAATGATTTAAATTTAAGATAAAGAAAATACAGAACTGAACTAAAACAGAACTAGAACAGAACAAGAACAGAACTAGAACAGAACTAGAACAGAACTAGAACAGAACTAGAACAGAACTAGAACAGAACTAGAACAGAACTAGAACAGAACTAGAACAGAACTAGAACTGAACTAGAACTGAACTAGAACTGAACTAGAACTAAACTAGAACTAAACTAGAACTGAACTAGAACTAAACTATAACTGAACTAGAACTGAACTGAAAAATTCTATGTTCCTTTTCGTTTGTTCTCTTTCTCTCCTTTCGAATCATTGACCTGTTCAGTAGAAAATAAACGACTGTTTTAATTTAATGTAATTTTCATGTTTAGTTTTTTTTTTATTCCTATTTTTCGTTACTGTTGCCATTTTTGCTAAGTTTTTAATTGAAAACAACAAAATTATACAACTAATTTATGCATTCATTACAATTATCTATGTTTTTAAAAGCCAAAAGGTAGAAAAAATAAGTTCAAGAACTTTGATAATTTAAAAATTTTCACAAATACTGACAGACATTGCGGTAGTTAATATTGAAATTTCAACATTAAAAAAATTAAAAACATTCGAACCTTAATTGTTATAGACAAAAGACATGAGTTATAAAATACAAAAGTATGATTATACCAAACAGACAGTACAGTCTGTATGTCCGTCTGTCCTTTCGTTTCTCAGCCAGCCAGTCAGTGTCAGTCAGTGTTTTGTGAATGCTAAAGACACCATTAAAGTGGCGCGAAAAACCGCGAATTCTTCCCCAATATTTAAAAGACGTTAAAACCAAGAAATACTCGAACCAAACAAACAATCATTAATTGCGGCAGGTGAGGTGAACTCATTCGTGACAGATTATAGTAACAGCAACAACAACAAAACCAAAAACAACAAGGAATAAATATGTCTGTAATAAAATGCCATTGTACTTGATGTTTTGATGTCTTTAAGAAAGAATTCTTCCGCTTTTCTTTTTACCAATTTTATATATATATTTTTTTTCGTACACGATCGCATGTTAGGTGCGTAAATAAAATACATACGAGTATGTGAAAATATTTCACTCACAACACTGAACCAATTATTTTTATTTTTGTAGACAAATTGTATTGAATTTAATTGTTCGTCTTCAAGTATTACAAATCCATACAAAGAAATTGTTTTTTTTTCCTCTTTCATTCGTGATTGTTGTTATAACCAACGACTTTTTTGACGCTTCGTTGTTGAGCTTGAAATAGACGGACGGACAGACAGACAGCAGGAGGAATATTTATACAATATAGGAAAAATAGAAATAATGTAAAATAAAATTAAATAATGACAAACTTTAGTTATAGCTGAGTGATTTTTTTCCACAAATAAACATGATTTACACTCAAAGAAAATATTGTGAGATAATGTAATCAGAAATTTGAACAAAACTACGGATAAAATCTTTCATAGAACTAGAACTGAACTAAAACTTATCTGGAACTGAATTAAAACTCAACTAAGAACTAAACCAGAACTCAACTAGAACTGAACTAGAACTGAGCTAAAACTAAACTAGAACTGAAATAGAACTGAACTAGAACTGAACTAGAACTGAACTTGAGCTGAACTAGAACTGAACTAGAACTGAACTAGAACTGAACTAGAACTGAACTAGAACTGAACTAGAACTGAACTAGAACTGAACTAGAACTGAACTAGAACTGAACTAGAACTGAACTAGAACTGAACTAGAACTGAACTAGAACTGAACTAGAACTGAACTAGAACTGAACTAGAACTGAACTAGAACTTAACTAGAACTGAACTAAAACTGAACTAGAGTTGAACTAGGACCGAAAAAAATTTTTGAATTTAAACAGAGTCGTATTTTTTTAAAGCACCATTTAGGGTTAATTCCTGTTTGATCAACATACTTCGCCTTAGCTTTTAAACAAGAAATTCCGTTAATTCCGAATTAATTGTTTCTTTTGAAGTCATAAACAATAATTTTCGAAAAGTATTTAATGTATCTTAATTTTTTTATATGTAAATTAATTTAATTTCCTTTAACTAACCCTTATTTATTTGATGGCAGTTTCTTTTTAAAAATTTAATCATATTCAATATAATTAATGATCATTTGCTGTTGTAATAAATACGCGAATTGTATTCGGTTTTACATTTTGAGTCATGCTCGAATTAAACAAATTGACCACAACAACTTTTGGCATGCAACATAATAATGCAGCAACAAGGAAAACAACTAGCAACAAACCCCGTTTACTAGTGTAACCACCATTTGACCATCAGCAAAAAAAAAAAAAAAACTGAAAAATGAATTGAATGAATGATAAACAGAAAACAAATGCCAAGAAAAGAATTGAATTTGCAGCAGATACCAAATACATAAATGTCAGGAGGGGAGACTCTGATGTTATTGCAATGAAATGATGATTTAAGTGATGATGATAATGTTGTTGTTGTTTGTGCTGCTGGTGCTGGTGCTAGTGGTGGTGGCAGTGTCTGTGGTATTTTTACTCAATGTTATCAGTGCTAAATAATCTTTGGTATAAAATTCTATAAATATAATAACTGAATGTTTGTAGTGCATAGTTCAATATTTAAAATAAATACGAATGCAACACACACAAAAAAAACTAAAAACGAATGACTGCTAAATTGATCAACGAAGCATAAAGTCGCGTCGTTGCATTCAATTTGCAACACTAGAAAAACAACAACAATCAACTCACACTCCATACGAAAAAGCACGAGTGCATATTTTTATATTGATCATTATAAAATTTAATAAAATGAGGGGTTCACTTTGTGGCAACTAAAAATTAATTTATATATTGATAAAAAGCAAATAACCCAGCAAAAGTTTGCCAACCACTTAAACAAAAAATGATGAAAAGGATCGAAAAATTCTTTAGATATTAGTTCAAACTATCAGCTTGACTTAATGTTCAATTTAATATCCCTAATCCATTTATTTGTACATTAAATTTCAATTTACCTCCCAGTACACCTAATCAAACACCTTGCCTTATTCTTGTTCCTTACTTGCCTTGTCATTAGCGCCATTAAATTGAAATCGAACGTATGACCACAAGTCAAGTCCAGACAGTCTGTCAGTCCATCAATGATTCTATTTGTTTTATCTTATTATTGTCTGTATTAAATCAATTTTTATGATCATGAAAACAGCAAATAACACAACAACCAAATAAACGTAAAAATAAATGCATCATCAAACCTTATTGCCAGTGACAATGACTCTAGTATAAAGATTGAAGAGTAACAAAAAAACTGAAAAAAATTGATGATGATGGATTTTTAACGATTTTTCTTTATAGGATACAGAATCATTATTATTGTTACTTTACTCAACATAAAGTTGGGAACGTGAGGGAAAAGAAGACATCACACCAACAAGAATATCCAACATGTTGCAACAACATAAATTTTACAATATTTAGTGCGTGAGGTAAATAGGGGACAATTTATAAAAAAAAATTTACTTAAGTAAGAAAATAATCAAGAAATTTATTTTTAAAAAAAGTGTTGTTGTATTTGTTGTAATTCACTTTTAATTCAGTTACGGTTCAATTTAAGCTTAGTTTTAATTAAACTAAAGTTCAGTTGTAGTTCAGTTGAAGTTGAGTTCTAGTTCTTTTCTAGTTTTGATCTTTCTCTGTTCTAGTTCAGTTCTAGATCAGTTCTAGTTCAGTTCTAGTTAAGTTCTAGTTCTAGTTCAGTTCTAGTTCAGTTCTAGTTCAGTTCTAGTTCAGTTCTACTTTAGTTCTAGTTCAGTTCTAGTTCAGTTCTAGTTCAGTTCTAGTTCAGTTCTAGTTCAGTTCTAGTTCAGTTCTAGTTCAGTTCTAGTTCAGTTCTAGTTCAGTTTTAATTCAGTTTTAGTTTAATTTTTGTTCAGATAATTTTTTATTACTTTTATAATAATTTAAACATTTTGTCTTCCTTACACCTGTAAATATTAATGTTCTTGCACCATTGCATCAATGAGATGTTTTTTTTTTTTTGTTCAGAAATTCATTAACTTATTCTTCACCTGCGAAAGGTGCGTACAAGTTAAAGGTTATTTTGTACTAGATAACTAAGAGTTCAAGGCAGCTGCATTGACATACATTTACAATTTCATCATCATCATCATTGGGATGGATGCAAGTGCTGTTATTATCTTTTCATTATAGACAAACCAATTGACCAGCGACTAAAAGTGAAATTAATCAACACGTGCTGCTGTTACAGCAGCAGCTAAGAAACGCAGTCTAAACGGTTTTTAATGAATTCAAACAACAAGATCAATTTTTATATAAAGTAAGCACCTGTATACTAGAAATGTCTTACAATGAAGAAGTTTTACATAAGTGTGCTAAACAAAGTTTTGGTTTAAATTTTTCTTTGTACATTTTCGCTCCAATGAAGTCCCTTTGAATTTCAAATTGAAATCATTTATGCATAGCGGTGTGAAATTTCACACCAAATAACCAGACATTTAATTGTTAACAAAACAAATCAATCATCATCATTAACATACAACAACAAGAACAAGAAATTGTTTTTTTCAAAAACATTTTAAAATAAAATAAAGTTCCACAAATGATCAGTTTGGTTCATGAACCATTACAAAAACAAAGACGAAAACAAAAAGACCGGATGTAAAAGTCATGTTAATGTGGTGGTTTTTAAACTTTACTCTCACTATAGCAAATATAGCAATAAAAACTGATCATAAAAAGTCAATCAACAATGGTCTTCCGCTTCTTTTACGTTTAAATAATCATCGAATGGAACCAATACTAACTAAAATAACATCAATTGTATTGTTTGTTACTGTTACTGCTGCTGCTGCTGGTGGTGGTGATAGTGATGGTGACTCAATTGAATTCAATTAAATTAAATTTGCATTTTCAACAGAATTATTTTTATTGTTTAATTTTGGTTAAAATAAAAATACAAGTAATTTTAACATTTAACCATTAAATACATATGTTAAAACAAATAATATAATAAAATTAAAAAACAAATAAAAAAACAAGTCAAAACAATTCAAAACAATTCAAAACAATTCAATTGATGTTATTTTATAACTTTTTTTTAACTGTCCGTCCTTTCATGGTACATTGAATATCACACATTTTTTTTAACAATTTATAAAAAAAGAACTGTTGATCTTTGTTTAGAAATTTATTTATTTGTTATGAACATAATTAAAACACCAAAAGTGTTGTTAAAACATTCAATTCATATAAATTCAGCTAAATGAATGTCATAAATTTTAAGTAAAATTTATGTTATTTCATAGTATAAACCTGCTTAAGCTGAGAAATAAACAAATTCAGCTAGCTGAACAGGAATTTAGTAAAAGAATTTCTTAATAATTCTAAGGTTTTGTAATGATTTCTATAGAAAAACTTTAATTCAGCTAGCTGAATAGTAGAAACGTCCCTCCTAAAGCTGAGAAAATAACCAAATCCATGTAGCTAAATAGCAGTACAATATAAAATTCTTGCAAATTCTATAATTTTATAAAAATTTCAATATAAGAAGTTTAATTCAGCTAGCTGAATAGCAGAAAAAATCCAATTCAGTGAGCTGAATAAAAGTATATTAATAATTCTTTGGTTTTGTAATGATTTCTACATAAAAATCTTAATTCAGCTAAAAAATGAAGACAGATCCCTAAAATCTTTTATTAACAAAATTTTGTAGCTGAATAGAGATTTTAGTCAACATGGTGTTAGAATTTGTTAAAATTTTAAAAATTCTAAAGCTGATTTACATTCCAAATGAAATCAATTAGCTGAATTTGTTTTTACAGCAGTTTCACTAGCTGTATAAGTAATTCTTTTAATATTTATAACATTTTAAGTGTATTTTTATTAAATTGTTGCCTTAAAACCATAGCTGAAAACACTTTTAAAGTAATTCAGCTAGCTGAATACTAACATATTTCGAAAGTTTTATTTTTAAAAGGTAATTGTCTTAAAGCTGAATAAATTTTAAACAAATTCAGTCATAAAAAGTAAATTTTAGTCTTTAAACTAAATTGTAAAAGATTTTGTAAATATATCAACAGATTCTTTAAATTTAAGCTGCTTAATTAGTATAAACCATAATTCAGTTTGCTGAATAGTAAATTTAATCAATAATTTATAATATAAATGAAATTTTTGCATGTTTTAAGTAGAAAATAGGTGCTGAATAAGATTTTTATAAATTCCTTTAGCTGAATAAGCAAAATAACTAATTCAGCTAGCTGAATAATGAATATTTTACTTTTATATCCTCTTAGTTCCCAAAACCATTTGCTGAATATATATTTCTAGCAATTCAGCTAGCTGAATAGTTAAAATTTTCAATATTTTTTGTTTTAAACCAACTTTTCTATAAGTTTTAAAAGAAAATAAGCAGCTGAATAGCATTTTTTTATTTATTTGTAAACTTTCATAAATATATTCTTATTAAAATGTCAGCATTAATGAGCTGAACAGGATTTTTATAAATTCCTTTAGCTGAATAAGCAAAATATCTAATTCAGCTAGCTGAATAAAGATTATTTTAGTTTTATATCCTATTAATTCCCAAAAACTTTAGCTGAATATATATTTCTTGCAATTCAGCTAGCTGAATAGTTAAATTTTTCAATAATTTTTCGTTTTAAATTAACTTTTCTATAAGTTTTAAAAGAAAATAAGCAGCTGAATGGCATTTTGCTATTAATTTGTAAACTTTTTTGTTTATATTCTTATTAAAATGTCAGCGTTTATGAGCTGAATAGGATTTTTATAAATTCTTCTAGCTGAATAAGCAAAATAACTAATTCAGCTAGCTGAATAAAGAATATTTTAGTATAATATCCTATTACCTACCAAAAACCTTTTGCTGAATATATATTTCTAACAATTCAGCTAGCTGAATAGTGAAATTTTTCAATAAATTTTGTTTTAAATCAACTTTTCTTTAAGTTTAAAGAGTAAATAAGCAGCTGAATAGCATTTTTCTATTAATTTGTAAATTTTCTTGTTTATATTCTAATTAAAATGTCATGCAAATATATTGCTTTATTTTCTCTTTCAAACAACTTGTTTATTTCTATTCGTTTATCTTAAGACAGCTGTCAATATGTCTGTTATTTGTTATTTCTTACTCTTGTATTTTTTCAATAATCAATTGTCATGTTAACTCAACAATATTTGTCAATTTATATGTTTTGTTTTTTTTTTCATCTTTCACCTTTCACTTCCGTAACTAGGTTGTTTCTATATGAATGTTCATAGAAGAAAAAAAAACACGGTTAATTACTTTAACTGTCTTTTTCTAACTTGGTCTATGTTTGGCTGTCAATATTACAAGAACTAGAAACACGAGCTAAATGTTATATAAAAAAAAGAAAATTAAAGAAAAATACACCTGTAGTTTAGGAAGCATTTTATTTTCATTGCTAGCAAGATGTTTATGATCATTAATTAAGCTGCCTCTGACCTCTGTCTATCCTATTTGATTATTTAACATAAATGACTTTTAAAAATGCGGCTGTTTGGAAAATTATTTCTTTAAGAATAAGAACCCCCATTCTAAAAGTAGTTGTTTAAGTGCACCCTCATCATTAGTGTTTGAAGGGTCTGTTAAACATCCCTACTTGTTGTTTTTCTAAAATTGCTACCAAATACTGCCACCACCACCACTACCACCACAATGCTAAACAACCACCAAACTTCATTATCATGATCTTCATAGTCATTATTATGAATATGATGATCTGTTTTAATCAAATGTCTTGTATATTGGTTTTGTGTAAAGGCATTTTAATTGAACTGGTATTTTTTTCGTAACGTTTCGTTGCCTTTTTCGTGTGTGTGTGTAAACTTAGTTGATTGATTTACTAGACCAGGACATTTAAATGGGAATATTGTGTTTTTGAGCGCGCGCGTTCGTAATATTTGTTGCTTTAAATTTGAAATCCTCAGGTGGCTTTATTAGTGTCTTATTGTTACTTTTAATACTTTTTAGTAATTTAACTTTGTAAGGGAATTTCTTTACACCTGTCTGCGTGTAAAACTACAACGGCTTTTCTGGGGGTTAAACTGTCAATTTTGGTATTTATGTTGGTAACACATTATTGGTGGCATACATTTTTATTTTATTTCATTTGTAAACATTTGCGGTATTGGTGGCCGCGAGTGCTTGTCTGTTGAACTGATCTTTCCATGGCATTGAACATGTTAATTGCTTGTAAAGTGAAATTTTCTAATTTACATAAAAATTATTTCATTAATAGTAATTAACAACTAGAGGGGGGCACTAAAGCTAATAAATTATTCTAAAATTTCAAATAAATTTTTAAAATAAAATTATTTAAAAAAAATACAAAATATTCAAGTCTTTAAATTCAATTAGTTGTTATTGCTGTTTTTTCTTAAATTTAAATTATCTACACGTGTAATTAATTTTTACAAAAAAAAACTTAAATTTATTGCTTAATACTTAAAAAAAACCCCTTAAATACTTTAAATATATATTTTTTATTGAAATAAATCATTTCAATTAACTTATATATTTAAAACAAAAACCATAAAATCTAAATATATTAACTTAATATCTTGATATCTTTATAAAGCTAAAGCTTTATTTATTAATAAAAAAATAAATATAAAAATCATTTACCTTTACAAAAAACATCTATAGGTTGTCTCTTTTTATCTTAAGGTTTAAAGAAAAATTTTAAAACAAATTTGATTGGTTGTTTGAGATTTCTTTGCATTATTATAATACAACACACTCACAGATTTTCAAACAACAAAAACAAATACCAACACTTTAAAATACACTAATAACTTTTCTATAATACAAAAAAAAAAAAAAAGAAATATTAAAATAATAATCATAATTATTATTATTAACTTAATGATGACCAAGTTTATGGTGATAATGATGATAATGTTGTTGTTCTGCTGCTTGCTGAAGATCATTAGATTTTGTTTGTTTAACAAACAATATGTGAGTCTCTAACTTTGACTGTGTTTTGACTACTTTTCGCTCATTTTAATAACTCACCTTAAAAAAAAAATATTTGCCTATAGACTAAAGAAACACACACAGACTGTCTGAGAAGTTTAAATGTTAAATCTGTAAACTTTAAAAGTTTACAAAAGCGTTTAATGTTTTGACTTTGCCAAACAGGCTGCGCCAGTGATTCAAGTCTGACCTTTAAACAACCCAAAACTTGATATCCTTTAGTAGTCCCTAAACCTTGTGCGATTTTAATGGGAGTTATATAAGTACAAAACTTTCTGAAGTGTAACTTCTTATTTGCCATACTTGTCTTGATATTTCTTTTGGTTTTTTTTTTGTAGCCTTAAACTTTTCTTACTACCCTACCTAGTCAAACTGAAATGCTTATAGTCTATGATAAAAACTGGCTTAACAAAGACAATTAAATTTATTAACAAGCTTTTCAAACTTAACAAACATTCAAAATCATAATTTTGAAACCCTACAGTGCACATATTAAGTTAAACACAAATTTTAACATTTTACACATTTTAGTAAAAATTGATATTTGAATTGATCATAATTCCATCCTTTAGCCTTATCTTCCTATAGGCATTCCTGTAGATCTGATCTATTTTGAGTTAAATGTGATCTTTGCCTTGGATTTAAAAATGTATTTATTTAAAAGTAAATTCCTAATTTAACATTGCAAAGGATTGTTATCGAATAAAGTTAAACGTAGCATTAGTATTTAATTCAGAATAGATCATAACTTAATCCTTTTACATTATCTTTTACATGCAGATCCGATTTCTGATCCTAAAAATATTTCTAAATCCAAATTTTCAACGAATCACTATCAACCAAAGTTAATCATGACATTTGCATTGAATTATAATTCTATCCTATAACCTTTGACTTGGATTTCAAATTTATTTATTTAATAAGAAATTCCGAATTTAAATTTTGAAAGTATCAAATTAAATCATAGTCAAACTTGGCATTTGTATTGAAGTCAGCATCAGAGATACAAGCCGAAACGGCTCAAATCGGCGGCGGCTGGCCGCCGGTAATATTTTTCAAGCCGCACCGCCGCCGTCTTCTTTTGGCTGAAAAGCTAAGCCGGCTTAAACGTAGCCGCTGATGAAGATTGGAATCACACATGTATTTCCCCATGGAGTTACCACAATTTCAAATTATTATTGCAAATTGAAAAGTGTTGCCACACAATATTTAGATAATAGTAAAATTGTGAAAACTACTATAAATTAGACTATTATACAGAGATTTTTCAATATAATAAGCGCTTATAAGGTCAATTTCTGAATAAAAGTTTAAATTGAGCCGACAATTTAGCCGCCGCCGATATTTTCTATAATAAGCCGCCGCCGATCATTTTGCATCGGCTTGTATCTCTGCTCAGCATTGATCATAATTCAATACTATAACCTCCTCTTTCTAAAGAATTCCTTCAGGGCTGATCTCTCTTCAGTTAACCATCTTTCACTCACAAAACTAAACCTCTGAAGTCTATATGGATTTGACAACACACACACTTTAATTTGACGTAAATCGACCATTTTTGATGAAAAAAAGGAAAAAGTGTTTTCGAAGGATATCGTGGCGTGTAGTGGCATCAAATTCTAATAAATATCTTTCGATATAACCGAATACTGTAGCTGTGATCTCAAAATAACGATCTAAATAACGAAAAATGTAGAAAAAATTAGGGACATCGGAGTCCCGATCTAAACGTGAAAGATCAACAGATCAATCTGTTGAAATCCAGACATATAAAATTGTTATTTGGAATCATTAAACTGGATTTCCTACTTTTCAATTCTCTGTTAAAGTAATAACTTCGGAAACCTTACAAAGTTATTCGATATTCTTTGGATAAGATAATGTCTCTTACAACCAACAGTTTCTATATCTCATTGTGTAAGAACGATTCAGTGTAACGCTTGAGCTGAAGTTCTAAACTTTAAAATTCGACCACCGTGGAATTTATTTAATTTTCAGATTCCCGATCTGATCTTTCTGTAAATATTTAATTCTTTTTAGTAACAATGTATTCTATACAATGGCCCCTTAAAGTAACCATTAACACTTAACTCTCTTCGTTTAGACAATAATAACTGTCTATATCGTAGCGCTTTTAAACGTCTTCATTGACCCGTCATTATCATTATAATTATTATACTTGTTTTAATTTAGGAGGAGTCGTGAAATAGAGACTAAAATAAATAATAACAAATTTAAGACAAGAAGAAAATAACGACACTTCTACATATACAGTATAAGTGATTTAACAACTACAGCAATACAAAAAAAATTATGAATAAAAACGTAAAAATATTAAAAAACAACTAACTACTCACAAACCCATACATTTAAAAGTGAAGAATAGAAAAAAAAACAACACAAACTAAACTTTAACACTCGAGTGGTTAAGGTATGATAAAGTCATGGTAGCTTTACTATCTTTTCTAGCTGAATTTGATTTAGTTCGAAGCCAAAAACCTTTACGAAAAAAAGAACTCAAGAAAAAAGTGTGTGACAGTATAGGTAAGTGTTAAAAGTGTAGATAGTATGTGAGTGTGTATGTGTGTGATTTTAAGGCGGCATTTGTTGTTTTTTATTATTATGTATGATTTTTAATTCATATGACAAACTTATAAGCAGCATAAGCTTTATTTTTTCTATAATAGTTATATGACTAACTATATGACTGACTGTCTATGTTGTGTTCAAAATGACTGAACAAACTAACAACGTGACTTTGATGTTTGAAATAAGATTAGCATTGAAGCTTTCAAAGAAGCAAAAAAAAAAAAACAAAAACTAAAAACCTACACCGATGTTTAAAGCAGTCAAGAAGTTAAGAAGACAACGCAGTTAAAGATGTTGATGAGATGCAAAAGAATCAAGGAACACAAGGAAATTAATGAGTTAGAGAGAAAAAATATTAATCAGTGCTAGTTGTAAGCAATGAAAAACTATAATAAAAAGGTTTAAAATAATTAATAATTCAATTCGTAGAGGCTATAAATGTGTGATGAAATGTTGAGTGTATCCTATGCAAATAAGATAAGAAAAGTTTAAAAATTTAACTATAAACTTAAAAAGGTGTAAATAGTATTAAACATATGTTTATGAAAGAGCTTAATCAATTTTAGCAATCTAGGCTACAAGTCCTTTATTGGTCCTTCTTGTTTCTTAATTACTTTAAAATTTAAATAGTATCTTTCCCCTTACAGAGTTTTAAAGATTTTCCATGATGCTCTCTAAGTCTAGATCTAATTGATCAGATAATCTCTTAAAAGTTTAGTGTCGTTTCTAAGAAACTCTTCTTGGCAGTGTTGCAGGAATTTCTTAATATTCTATCCGCCATTTTGTTTTCATATCTTTAAAATTATTAGTCTCTTTATATTTCAAACACAGAGCCAATCTGATAAAATTTCATTTAAAGTTTTTAGCCTTTTTTGGAGCACATAACGACGGAATATATTAAACCCATAGTATAGCATTGATCTAGTTTGCTTGAACTCTGTGGTGTCGTTCCAAAATCAATGTTGTTCATGAGATCTCACTGCAGTTTACAAAATTAAAGGAATGAGGGATATATATATAACCCGAGTTATCTTTAAGATAGAGACATCTAATGATCACCAGTTCCTTTTGAAGATCTATAGACAGTCACTCTTTACATATGCTTCAGAAACAGTTATGAAAACGATATTAAAATTTCAAAGACTTTACGAATTAAAGTATCTTCCAAGACAGTCAAATCATGTTCATTCTGCGCTTTATTAGGCTCGATCATCTTGTCTTATATATGCACTTTTATCCAAAGTCGGTTTACTCTATCACTTTGTTCTAAAATCCCTCTGTGATAACTTTTAAATTCACACTTAAATCAAGAATTTTTTTTTCGAAAAATCTATCATTTCATATACCACGCTCTATTATTTCATGCTTAAGCAGTTTAAGTATTGCAAAAGTATTTCCTATATTAGATAAAACCCCTTTTTCAAATAAAAAAGAAATTATACTCTTCATTAAATATTCCCATTAATAGAATAAGGCATAAAAAAACCTTTTATTTTTCGCTTCACTTAGTAAATAACATGATATTGTTTTGTCTGAAAAAAGAAAAACTTTTAAACAACATACCGGGGCATCTTTGTGTGTGTGTGTTTTTTTATTATTTTTGCAAAATTCTATTTATACTTAAATATAATTATTTTATGATACATACATAAATTCTATCTGTTATTACATTTCTGTAATTTTGTTGTTATAGAATATTTAATAGAAAATATTTGCAATTTCATTGCACAGAATAATAACAATATAAAAATGTTTAAAATAAAGAAAGAATAGAATTCCTGACTATTTTGTTTTGGGGGGGCTTATGACTGTTGTTGGTATTTTTTTCATAATTTACTGGAACATGTGGAGTAGTATGAGGCGTATGATGAAAAAGAAAACTAGTAGTAAGTAAGACCTGCTGTTGTTGCCATTTTTTCTATATCAGCAACATAACACTCGAACTCATTATCAATTCAGTAATAGTAATAATATAAAATTTTTGTAAAATAGTAACAAATATAGCAAGTACAACAACTACAAACAGCAGCAGCAATAAGAGTTGAAAATGTAAGATGAAAAACTCCATGGTTGAATATGTTGTTGCCAACACAAACCCATTCAAGCCAAGAACAATCATCATAATTATTAATAAATACTTGCAAATACATAGACAACCAAAGTGTTTTTGTAAAAGCAAACAATTTTTTTGCTCACTACAATGTATAGGTAAATGTTTTATAATAGGTCTGTTCTGTAAAAATATCATAGCTGTAGATTATACTCTAATATAAAACATCGTCTGCTGTCTATATTCAAGCCTATATTCTAGTTCATAGTCTATTGACTAGTCTATAGCCTAGTCTATTATCTAGTCTATAGTATACTCTGTAGTCTAGTCTATAGTCTAGTCTATAGTAAAGTCTATACTATAGTCTATACTATAGTCTATAGTCTAGTCTATAGTCTAGTCTATAGTCTAGTCTATAGTCTAGTCTATAGTCTAGTCTATAGTCTAGTCTATAGTCTAGTCTATAGTCTAGTTTATAGTCTAGTCTATAGTCTAGTCTATAGTCTAGTCTATGGTCTAGTCTATAGTCTAGTCTATAGTCTAGTCTATAGTTTAGTCTATAGTCTAGTCTATAGTCTAGTCTATAGTTTAGTCTATACAGTTCCGTCTATACAGTTCCGTCTATAGTCTAGTTTTTAGTATAAAATCGGTCTAGTCTATAGTCTTTCTACTTGTCTAGTCTATAGTCTAGTCTATAGTATACAATTTTAACAAAAAATTAAAGTGATAATTGCAACACTCAAATTGAGTTTTTGTTTCTCTGTAAAAATATATATTTCTTCATTTACTCCTCTTTTAAACAACAAAAGGTATCAAATCTTTATTGCAGTACAGGGGATAGGAATAATTCTACATTTCTGCTCTAGCATGGCTGTTTAATAATCATTCAGCCATGCCAACTTAATGTTGGTTGTAAAGAAAAATGTTAAAAATAATAATAATAAAAAAACTAATGGGAAAATCTAAAAAGTTCAATTCTTTCTCCTTAACTCATATGTATAGACAATATCTGTTAAGCAATTTCCTAGACTTCCCAGCTTGTTGTAATTTTCAACACAAGAACACCAGAAATCAAACAAGAAGTTAAACTTGTAACCGGCATATTGTATACAATAGATAGTCAGTCATTCATATCTTTAACGATCAACATTTTTGCCATATCTTTTTTTGTGGGTTTTTTTCTCGAATTTTATTTGAATTATGAAAATCTTCATATATATTTCATATAAATATTTTCATCGTTTATTATTACTCGTGTATAAGTCATCATTATATAGACGTAGAAGTAGAAAAAAATATGTATGTACATGCTCGTTTCAGAGCATTGGTTATGGCGTTTTCCGCATGACAAAAGAAAGTCAAACAAAGTATTCGAAAACATCGTCATCGTATATCGTTGTTATTTAAAATAATGTTTTTCTTGTTATTGCTGTTGTTTTGTTTGATGATACAAATAATCGCTGCCAGGTTGTTGTTGCCACAAAAACCAAAAGAAATTTTGTTAAAGCAAAATCTAGCATAAAATAAACTTAAAGTTTAAGAAATAGAAAAAGACTATAATACGAGACGTATGTGAGAAATCTAAACAGGTTGCAATAAAATGTTCTTTGAAATGTGTTGTTGTTGTGGTGGTGTGATAGTAGTGGTGAAATTATTATTTGGTAAATTAACCCTTAAAAAGCTGCAAGGGTCTTTAGTTGATTTTAAATAAAGCTTAAATAATAATGCTACAGATAGCTTAGATAAGAAGGCAATAGTACAGTTTATAGTCTAGTATTTAGTCCAGACTAAAGTGTTGCTCCTAGACTAGTTTATAAAGCAGACTTAAAGGTAGTTTATAGTCCAGATCAAAGTTCAGACTTTAAACCCAACTATAGTCTACATTCCGGACTATATTTTATTCTATAGTCTAGTCTCTATCTCATTTAAAGACTATAGTCCATATATCAACTATTGCTAGTCTATATTCCAAACATTTGTCCAGTCAATACTCTGAATTTCAGTACATACTATAGCCTAGTTATAGCCCAGACTATGTTGCAGAATATAGTGTGTTCTATAATCCAGACTATAGTCAAGTTTATAGTGCAAACTATGTGCTAGTTTATATTCCAGATTTAGTCTGCAGTAATTACTATAATCTATAACCAAGTCTATGGTGATGACTATATAGTGAAATTAGTCAACCCTATAGTTTAGCTTTTAGTCAAGACTTTAGACCCCCTTTCCTTGGGTCCTTAAAGGGTTTTTGGTAATTTGCACTGATTTATGTTCAAAGAAAAATTATTATTATAGTATCGTTGTTTTTATTCTATTGGCGTGTTACTTACAAGTATTTTTAAACAACATATTTTTTTCGGCTAAATAAAATACTAAAGATAGAGACAGCAGCAGCAATAATATATAGAGAACAGCAACAACAACAACAAAAAGCCTTTTAGCCATTAGGTAATTTAATAAAAACAATACAGAAAACAAGCAACAACAAACTACAAGAAATCGAAGTACTTTTATTGTTTATTGTAAGAGAAAAAAAAAGTACGAAAAAAAGGAAAATAATGTAGAAATAAAACAGATTCGCGTGATAGAATAATGTTGAAATTATGATGATTACTAGTGTGATTGTAAATTATGAATAAAAGTTGTTGTAACATAAAATATATAGAATATAGGTATAAAGGGAAAAAATATTTTTATTAAACTATATGGGTAATAATATTATTAAAGTTAAGAAGAGAATGAGCAAAACCTACAATAATAGTTATTAGTTTTTATTTTTGTGGTATTAATTAGAAAATAATAAGTTTAATGACAAGAAGTCATTAAACTTTAGGAAAATCAAGTAAAAAGTAGGGAAAGGAATTGAAAGGAAATCTTTTTTTGGGTTTTAATTAGGATGGCGGTGCATCAAGCACTCATATAGCCAGGTTATCACACGTTTGTCCAGAGAAAACCCCACCAACCGACCTATACCTTCATATAGGAAGTTGGAGCATCCGGACTTGATTTCATCAAAAGTATTAATGGTCTCCACCAGAAAAAGTTCCAGAGTTTTATTGGTCTCCACCAGTTTATATTTGAGTTTAAATGGTCTCCACCAGGTTATATCGTGAGTATTCTATGGTCTCCACCAATAACAAACATAACCTCACTCTGAGGTAAAACGAAAGCACGCGTTTAATGAAGACAACGCATAACTTAGAACAGTTAAATTAGTGCGGGGTGAGAAGTAATTCTGTCGAAAGCCCAGCAACAAGCACAAGCCTGACCGTCCTTAAGAAATAAAAACGATGACGCGAGAGTTGTTCCCCAACTCAGACCTGAATTACAACTGAAGGAAATTTGAAAGAATAGAGTTGTTTAGCAAAGAAAATAAAAGACACTTAAGTAAACTTTTAATAATGATTACAAGCTCTCAAGCAAATGTTTAAAAAGTCGATAGGAAAACGGGAAGTTGTTTGTTAAATCTAACATACAACACTTAAGCAAAATGTTATGAATGCTTAGTTGCTATTGGTTGAGATTTCTAGGTAGTGGATACAGCTTATTAGTTAATCCCTATTTGCTTGTTAGCAAACAGGGATTAACTATAAGAAATTCTAAGTAAATGTTTGATAAAGTGATTATAAAATTGGTAGTTGTTCGACAAAGCAATTAAACGACACTTAAGCAAAATGTTAAGAATGCTTACTTGCTGTTAGTTTAGGGGACTAGGTAGCTTATTTGCAGTTTTATGAATTAAAAACATTTTTTTTTTGAAAAATTTCTGAAACAATTCCAAACTTCTACATTGATTGCTCTATAAAACAGGTAAATTTCTTGACATAAAGTTAATTTCCCTAAAAATTCATTACGAAACCAATTATTTCAATCATTGATTTTATCTACTTTTTTGGTATTTTTGATAAATCATCATGAGAACATATTTAGTTACTTTAACTAAAAGAAAACAGCAACAACAACAAGTAAACAAACAATAACAATCAAATGTTTATTCAAGTTAATTACCAAAATATGTCTGTACTTGTAAAAAAAAAAGAAAAACCAAAAACTCTACAAGTCAATCTTGTAGGAAAAAATATTTGTTGTATGTGGTTACGCTTCAAATATTTAAAAAATTATTAAGACTTTCAATGTATGGCAAACCAAACACAATGATGAATTATAGATCATCAAAAAAAATTAAAATATACTTAATAGGTTTTGTCTATAGAGGGTATAAAAAAAGACAATTTAAATTTACTATTCAAAATAAAGAAAACCTATTGTAGCGTTTACTTAAACTTAAGGTGTCATAGAGGGGAGTAGTTTCATGCCTCGAATAACTTTTTTTGAAGATTTTGTTTAAAATTCAAATTATGATTGGTCTTTATCAAATGCTACAAAACCATAATATTATAATTTTATATTTTTAAGCTAGGTTTAGGCTTCAGTGAGTTTTTCTTCAAGCTAAATTTGATTTTTTTTTAGAAAACTAATGTTCAGGTCAAAGACATTTTATTTGCTTTTTCTTCTAGTTCTATTTCCATGTATTTACTTAATTTGAAATTTAATTTAAATATGATTAGATATTTCTTTGTTTCTTTTTTTGTTTAATTTTTTTATCTAACTTTAGCCATCTTGTTTTGGCAATGAAATCGTTTGATTTTGTATAAAAGGTGCTATGAAAAGCAATTTTTATGTGATTTTTTGCACAATATTTGTTTCTGTGTGAATTTTCAGTTTTTAAAGGGGTTTTTTTTATTTGTTATAAATGTATCGAGATGGTAATTATGTGTATGTTAGTTTTTCTATACATATAGGTTTTTGTAGGGACAGGAACGCACAAGACACGTCTAGTAACAACAAGTGTTCGGGGTTTTTTAAACACTCAGAGGAAAATGTTGGTAGAAATCATAACAAAAGTCAGTTAAATCATCTAATAGACTATAGCCTCTAATATGCCTAGACTATGACTTGACTATGACTAGACTATGACTAGGCTATGACTAGACTATGACTAGACTATCACTAGACTATGACTAGACTATGACTAGACTATGACTAGACTATGACTAGACTATGACTAGACTATGACTAGACTATGACTAGACTATGACTAGACTATGACTAGACTATGACT
>NC_060951.1:1699705-1701985 GCF_022045245.1 Lucilia cuprina | reverse complement strand
TAGACTAGACTATAGACTAGACTATAGACTAGACTATAGACTAGACTATAGACTAGACTATAGACTAGACTATAGACTAGACTATAGACTAGATTATAGACCAGACTAATGACTGGACTATAGACTAGACTATAGACTAGACTACAGACTCGACTATAGACTAGCTTAGACTAAAGGCTAGAATATAGAGTAAACTATAGAATAGACTATAGACTGCACTATACATAGACTATAGACTAGACTGTAGACTTGACTGTAGACTAGACTATATACCTATATATACTATAGACTAGACTGTAGACTAGACTACAGCCAAGACTCAATTAAAGTTTATTTTCAATTAAACTTTAATTGAGATTAGTTTTATTGCGAACTACTGGTATTTATTACAATTTAATTTTCTTACACAAATCTCTTACAAAATATAATAAATTAAAGATTAAACTAGCGGTTAAAATCTTTATCTAACTGAATTGATGTTTACGCCATAGGAAATATAAAATAACTGTAAATTTTTTGTTAGTTTTCTTATATTATTTCAATATCACTATAAATCAAGCGGTGTAATCATTAATTAAACTGTATAAAACCCAACAAATGGGAGGAATTTTATTTAGTGTTTAGGTGTATTTTCATAGAAAACAAAAAAACACTAAAATGTAATTAAATTTTAATTCATTACACTGATTTTTATACATTAAAATAAAAACATCGTGAACTGCAATAACCACTATTGTTTAGTTAGTATTTGGATTTGAATTTTTATTGTTTAATGTTTTTTAACATATACACTTGAACAAGTACGAAATATTTTGCATAATTTAACCATTTATTACAAACCCAAGATGCTTCACATATAATTTAAATTGTAAGAAATTGTACATTATCAAACTCGTAACATAATGAGCACCCTTTATGTCTGCAACAAATGAAGAAACAACTGAAAATCATTAAAAACAAATCGTACTTTAAGACTGATTAGTAAACGTACTAAATTAAAAATTACAAAAAATAACGCTGTAGAGGGGAAATGATCGAATTTGTTATAAACTGAACAAACAGACAGTCTGAGAGCTAAACAATCAGTCAGTTTTACATACTTAACAGACCTCGTACTTACATTCATATATACATATTTACACCCAAAATGAAGTGAAGTGCAAAAGACAAACAATGACTTGTAAGAGTTCAAAACACCTGCTACTTTTTTCTTACTACTTGCTAACAATGATCTCAGACAAAACATACAAACGTCTATGCTAAAATATAACAAATAACAAAAATAAGTTTAAATTAAATTATAATAAAAAATAAAGAAATAAAACAACAAAAACTCAGCTTAATGTACAAAAAAAAATAATAAAGACGACTTTAAAATAAACCAATGTGTGAACCCAAAAACCGATGAGTTTGAGTTAAAAGTCGGTTTTATAGCTAGCAACACTGTGCTACCAAAGTGATGTACGAAAAACCCCAAAGTTAACCAGCATTAACATTTAATCGAACCTCATGTTCAGTAGAGCATGTCTCCTGTTTCAAGCATAAACATATATTTTCATTTAAACTCTGAGTTACCACCACCATCACCAATACCTTTAGAGGCATTGGTTGTGGTATTAGCTGTAGAAGCTATAACTTCTTCCAATACTTGTAACACTGGCACCTTAAACAATAGAGGAGAGTTATCAACATCAAGTTTGAAACCACCAATGTATAGTTGGTATATGTTGTTTTTTACCTATTTTTGCTTACTTTTGCTATGAACAAGTACTTTTTTTGTACTTGCTGCTAAAGAGCTACAGCAACTAGTGAACCTCTACAAAGACGTTTTTGGAGGCAAAGCAACAACTATAACAAAATAAAAGGAAAAATGCTCTAAATGTGTATACAGCCAGGGAAAAAGAGTTAGTAGGGATATTAATTTAGGGAATAAAACAAAATTCAGAACAAAAGCTTCAGACTTTTTTCCTAATTGAGGCTATAATCTAGTCTAGGCCATCATCATCTTGTCATAGTTTAGTAATAGTCCAGTCATAGTCTATTCACGGTCTAATAGTATAGGCAAAGTCTAGTCATAGCGTAGTCATAGTTTCTCAGAGTCTAGTCATAGTGTAGTTATAGTGTAGTCATAGTTTCTCAGAGTCTAGTCAAAGTCTAGTCATAGTTTCTCAGAGTCTAGTCAAAGTCTAGTCATAGTCTAGTCATAGTCTAGTCATAGTCTAGTCATAGTCTAGTCATAGTCTAGTCATAGTCTAGTCATAGTCTAGTCATAGTCTAGTC
>NC_060951.1:1697880-1699605 GCF_022045245.1 Lucilia cuprina | reverse complement strand
TCTAGTCTATAGTCTAGTCTATAGTCTAGTCTATAGTCTAGTCTAAAGTCTAGTCTATAGTCTGGTCTATAGTCTAGTCTATAGTCTAGTCTATAGTCTAGTCTATAGGCTAGTCTATAGTCTATAGGCTAGTCTTCTAGTCTGTAGTCTAGTCTATAGTCTAGTTTATAGTCTAGTCTTTAGTCTAGTCTATAGGCTAATTTATAGTCTGTATTCATTAGTCTGGTACATAGTCTCTTCTATAGACTAGTTTTTGTTACATAATTCCATCACAATATACATAGTTTATTAATATTCAAAATATAAACATGTTTATAATCATCTACACAATGCAATCGTAAATATAGAAAACATGTCATTGCATGCTTTACATCAAATAATTATCACAGCAAAACAATAACAAAATTTATACAAAACGGTGATCTCAGTACAAAACAAATCAAGCAAACAAGAACACCTACAACCGAACATACATGTACATATTTACTCAGCTTGCAAACTCTCATCAACAAGAAAGTGATACTCTTCTCTTTTATGCAAAATCAATAAATAGAACAAAACAAAGCATGCAATCAAATATATCAATCAGAATTACAACAAACACTTATTTAAACTCTCGTAACAGTGAGTGCTTTACACAAGTAAAGAGTATTAAAAAGTGACGTCACAAGTTTAATAACGGTATTATTGAATGCAGAAATTCTTCTTTAATCTGTTTCAAGTCATTAGTTGTGTAATATTATTTAAAGTGGCCGGTTAATAAAAAGTGAAACTTAACAAACTTAAATAATTAAAATAGTAAAAGTTATTAAAATATAATAAAATTGATATCAATTTAAAGGTGTTGAAAAGGACTATTAGAATTTTGAAAAATTAAAGCAATAACATTTAAATCAAAATAAATATTATTAAAACAAATTGACAAAATAAAAAGTGTGTTAAATTTAAACTTTTTGTGACTACGATTGATTTGTGATTGTTGTTGAGCAACATGTTACAGTACTTTGTATACATTTATATATTGAAAAAATTAATGAAATGTTGCTCTATTATAATGTTGCCTTTGTTTTAGCAGCATAATGAAAAGTAAAAACAAATTAATATTAGACTAAACATACATATGACATCTTTTATTAAATTAAAGTAAAAATCGGTTAAATTCAAAAGTAATTAAAGTTTAAAAAGTGATTTAGTGATAAAAAATTAGTTATTAAAATTTAAAATATAATTAATAGAAATAAGAAAATGTGCTATTTAAATGTGATAAAAATATAGTTTAAAAAAAGTTATATTAAAAAAATAAAAATCAAAATAAAAGAAAAATAAAAAAAGAAAATCTGTAAAAAATAAAGTTTAAAAATAAAAAATTTAAAAAAAATGTAATAAAGGTCAATAAAATTAGTAAAAAAAAAGTTTATAAAAAATCAGTTGAAAAAGTGAAGTGTTATAAAAAAGCTATACCTACATATAAAATTTGCTGTAAAAAAAATTAATAGAAGATTTTGCTGAAACAACGGATTCATCAGAAAGGTAATTTTTTTGTAACCATACACATTTTTTCTCAATATTTTGAAAACATTTTTGTAATATACTTCTCGAATATAGACTAGACTATATACTAGACTATAGACTAAACTATAGACTAGACTATAGACTAGACTATAGACTAGACTATAGACTAGACTATAGACTAGACTATAGACTAGCCTATAGACTAGACTATAG
>NC_060951.1:1680298-1697780 GCF_022045245.1 Lucilia cuprina | reverse complement strand
ACTATAGACTAGACTATAGACTAGACTATAGACTATAGATTAGACTATAGACTAGACTATAGACTAGACTATAGACTAGACTATAGACTAGACTATAGACTAGACTATTGCATAGACTATAGACTAAGCTTTAATGTCCTTTTTATGTGAACAAATCCTTAAAATTATTGTTATTTTTCTTTATTCTTATAAATGACATTAAATATTCATTGAATTTTTCAGCTTTATTGATGATACCGGTCCAACAAACAAATATATGCCACAAAAACAAAACTGGTGGTAAAAAATAAGGACACTTTTGTTTGTTACGCTCCATATGTCACGTGTCCTTTAATGGCAAGCATGTAAGTCCTTAAACTTACAAACACACCAGAATTTATTGTTATTTTAAAAAGCTTAACAATAAGGAAGAAAAAAAAAGAAACTTCAGCTAACCAGAACTAAATTGATATTATAAAGCAATATTCTAATGAAAATAAATAAATTTTAAAATATACTTAAACTTGTAAGGATATAATATGCAAAAAAAGGACATTTATAAGGACTTTAGGTTTAAAACACCAGCTAGGAGGGGTGTTTTTGACTTTTGTTATGTGATTTTTGATTTGCCATTTTATTACCAGCAAATTGAAAGAATTTTTTTATGGCCAAAAGGAACAGACTAAAAAAAGGATAAGTATGTTTGAGATATTGTTATTTTTGTTTTTGAAGGACTTTTAAGAAAACAATATAATGTTGAAATCTATGTAACTATTATTTGATAACAAAATAATTTGTTTGTTAAATTTAAAATTTAGTTAACAATTTTTTAATAATTTTTTTCAGTTATTGCTATCTATTAAAAAAAAAGTATTTAATGTAATTACTTACAATGTACCTTTTGTTGCTGAAAAGCTAAAATTCATTTGCAATATAAAATGCGAAAAAAATACAAATTACAACAACTACAACTAACTTGGAAATTGGTATTAAGAGCAGAAGAATTGTTATTTCCAAGTTGACAATTTCATTTGCTGACAACAAAAGCATTAACGACAACCATTTGAATTCAAAAGTGCGCTATAAATGTTGAGTGAGTTCAGTTCATATGGATGTGCTAGCTGTGAGTGTGTATGTTTGTGTGCAATATAAAAAAAGCGCCATCACCTCCTTGACTCATTTAATTCCTGTTTGCTATGAAAGGCAATACAAAAAAAATAACATAATAAAATACAAAACTGAACGAAACAGAATAAAACGAAAAACATTTCGAAATTGAAGAAAAATAAACACAAAATAAATTGCAACTCATATGCAGAGTAACAAAATATACATTTTGCAGAGTCGCATTTAAAAGAAGGGGTCATGAACAGTTGTTTTTTCAGCTAGCTGAATGGCGAAAATATCTAATTCAGCTAGCTGAATATGTTTAAAAATTTTGCTAAATTGAAAAAAATTTAAGAATTCATTAAAAAACCTTAAAATCAGTATCATTCAGCTAAGTGTAATAATTTTGAAAAAATTTAAAAAGAAAATGTCAATTCAGCTAGCTGAATAGGGTTCGAAAGAAGTAAACATGTTTGTAAATATATTATTTTTAATGGAAATAGTTTTAGAAACCAATTCAGCTAGCTGAATATGGAATATTATTATATAAATATAAAATCTTAAAAAAAGTTAATTCAGCTAGCTGAATATAAGAGAAATATTATGTTTTGCTAAAAAAACTATAAGAACTTTTAGGATTAGTTCCAAATTAACAATTCAGCTAGCTGAATAGCATTAAAACTCGAGTACTTGCTAGTTAAAGTAATATTTTTTAATCTCTAATATTAAAATATTAATTCAGCTAGCTGAATTGTAGTTTAAAACTGATACCTTAAACTAAATTTTGAATTTTCTAATTAAACCTTTTAGGATTAGTTCAAAACTAACAATTCAGCTAGCTGAATATCATTAAATTTTTACTATTTGTTACTAAATATCATAATTTCTTAAATTTAATATTAAAAACTTAATTCAGCTAGCTGAATTGTAGTTAAACGTGATATCTTATACTAAATCTTCAATTTTCTAATTAACCATTTTAGGGTTAATTTAAAACTAACAATTCAGCTAGCTGAATTGTAGTTTGAATCCTTTATTTTCATATTAGCATTAACCCCTACTAACACTCAGCCCCTTTAAAAGACACGAGTTATATGAAAGCCGCGTTTTAAGGATATTCTTAAAAAATAACAACAAAATTTTAAGGCAAATGCTACAAAAGCAAAGGAATATGTATGTATGTGTTATACATACATATACAGTACACAACACAAATGTTACAACAACTAAAAAAGGAGTGAAAAAATATAAACAGTTAAACATTTTGCAAACGAAAGAAAAAAAGAAACGTTTGAAAATTGAAAAATTTCCAAACGATAAAATTTTATATTACACATGTATTTGTATAATACAAAAATACAAATACACACGCACACACACACAGGCATACTTAAACATAGAAATATTTATATACTTTACTTAAAAGAAATAAAGTCTTGCATTAATGTCCCTGTATGATGGTAATGGCAGTAAGTTGAGGTAAGTATTTTCTCGTAACAATATTTTAACTCCCACTAAGTGTTGTGTGTTTTTTCAGAATCCGAGTTTTATGTACCAATACTGTAGAAAACAGGCAGCCAAACATCATTGCTATAGCAACAGCATTTCTCAGCCAGCAAATACTATCACCAATATGCGGTAGAGTAACATCATTTAGTTTAATTTCGTTTTTCTTTAGAAAACATGTTGCTAGCTTTGGCTGACGTTGAGTTTTTTTTAGCTGCTGCTGCTGCTAGTAAAGTTGGCAATACGTTGTGTACAAGAAAATGCAATTAAAATATTTGCTTAAATTTGGTTAAAAGAAAATGGTAAAAAATAAATATATTTTCTATAGAAAACTGTAGTCATACAATAATAAAAATAACAATAAGTAAAGCGTTGATGTTTGTGAGAGAGAAGAGTAGAAATTAAAAATTACATTTTACAAATGACATTTTTTTTTTTTAGAAAATTGAAAGTTGGGGGGATTGATAAGGAGTTTTTAAGCAATCATTGCTCATTTTTGTAATTGCAAATTTTTAAATGTTTATGCCAGCCAGCGAGCTTAAATATAAAATATTTTAAAGTTTTTTGTTAAAATTTTCAAAATTGAAACTTTTTTAAAGAAAATTGATTAGAAAATTCTTATTCAGCTAGCTGAATTTTAAGAAAACTTGTTGAAAATATTGTTTATTACAAGAATTTAAGAATTTTATTAAAAAATCACTTATTCAGCTAGCTGAATATAATTAATAATTTAAAAGTTAAAAATAAGTTTATTAAAGTTTAATTTTGAAAAATATTTTATATTTTAATAAAAATCTTAATATAAATACTTATTCAGCTAGCTGAATACAAAAAAAACTTGTTTATTACAAAAATTTGAGAACTTTGTTAAAAGAAGCACTTATTCAGCTAGCTGAATATAATTGAGAAGCTAAAAATAAGTTCGTTATAGTTTAATTTTGAATAATATTACAAATTTTAAGTAGAATCTTAATGGAAATTCCAATTCAGCTAGCTGAATATAAAAAAATCACAAGCAAATGCTTATAAAGGCAACAATATGAAATTTGTTTATAAAATCCTAATTCAGCTAGCTAAATATGGTAAAAAAAGCTGAATATTGTAAAAAGTTAAAAAAAATATTATTTAAATGAAAAATGTATAAATTTAAGGTAAAAATGAGTATTCAGCTAGCTGAATAAAGCAAAATTTTGCTTTAAATGTTATTTTATATTAAAACATACAAATTTGGTTTTCAAACTTTATATTCAGCTAGCTGAATTGGGTAAAAACTTTGAAAAATGTGTTATTAAGTTGCAGAATTTTGAAATTTTGAAATTTAGCTTAAAAATACTAATTCAGCTAGCTGAATAAGGCTAGAAAATGATATTAATCATATATGAAATAAGAAATAAATAAATTTGTAGCAAAACTTTCAATTCAGCTAGCTGAATAAAAGAAAAACCTTGACGATTTGTTGATTAGCAATAGAATTTGTAAAATTTCTTTAAAAAGCTTAAATTCAGCTAAAAATAAAGACATTTGCATAGAAATAAATACAATTCAGCAAGCTGAATATCAACAATGTTTAACAGAAACAAAAATTTTTGAAAATTTATAAGTTTTATTGTTGATTTTCTATAAAATATTGAAGCCTTTTGTAGTTTTGATAAAGAAAAGTCTAAAAAAGAATAGTTTCAAAAACCATTTACCAAACAATACCACCTTAACATATACAATACAGAAACAAATTATTCTTAAGTTAAACAATTCTATTGAACAATATCTACAGTTTATAGAGAGAAAGAAAAAAAGCTAAAACTTTAGCTTTAACTTAATAAACTTTACATTAAGCTGCAAAGGCAACGAAAAAAAAAAAACGAAATCAACATTATTTGGCTCGTGTTACAAAATATTGCCAGTTTTAAAAATTGTACACCAGCTTTAAACATCATTATGGTAACAGTTCTCGCTCACTCTCTAGCTGCCACTACACAATGGGGGGGTCAACACAATACCCAGTAATTTTTCCAAACTGTCAAAAATTTATAATGTCTGGTAAAACACCTATGAATGTTGTTCGAAGATATCAAAAAAAAAAGTTGTATGTACAGCATACAAAACACAACAACATCATGATCGCCCACCAACTGTGGTCCGGGACAAAACGAAAATGATCACTACTAGAAAATTTATTTCATAGAGGAAATAGCATAAGAAGAAGTATGAATTCCTTTTAGTAGATGAAGTGGAAAAAGAAAACCAGAGGCTTATTATAGCAATTTAGCCACTGGTTTTGATTTTATTATTTTCAAGGAATATTATTATAGAGATATAGATTCTTATGAATATGTATACAAAAGGTGACTCTTATTGTTGGTGTTTTCCCAACAAAAAAACGATATTATAGAGAGGATTGTTGTTTCTTTTTTTTTTGATTTCTGTGGCCCAGACAAATGTCATTTGTAAGCATTGACTATAGACGACTGTCATGATTATTATCGCGCGATTATTTTAGTTATTTTGCTGCTGCTAAAGAATTCAGTTTTTCAGCAGGCGAAATACAATTTAAGCTTGAAATCTATAAGGATCTAAAACTCTGTGGTAGGTCTGTCATAAAAGGGAGACCTTCTGGTACATTAACATGGTGTTAGTTTAAGAAATTAATAGTTGTAATGAGTGAATTTATAAGATCAACATTTATTTGTTAAAAATACAAAAAGCAAAAAAGCAACAACAACAACCAATACAACCGGTTGTGTTTAAATCCGATCAGTGATCTCATTTATCGTTTTATTAAAGATTAAACAAACTTAGCAGTGAGCGGGGGGGAGAGTGCGCAAAAAAAATCCTAAATTCCTTTGAAAAACAGTCAATAAATGTCAGGTTAATCTTATGGATTTTTTCAGCTCGTTTCTGTATTTATCTTAGTGCTGGTGGTCATTTATTTACTCACCTGCAAATATAAAACTAAGCCAAACAATAATTTTTTCTTGTGCTCTCACTCTCTTTCTCTTTGCCTCTATATTTTTCTTTTTTTTGTGTTTATTAAGTTTAGCAAGATCAATTGCAGGTGATTTGTTTGGCTGTCGAAATTGTACGCTTATCGTAACTCATTACGAGATTTATTTTGTTCAACAAATCCAAAAGGTGTGATTTGTCTTTGTAGCATTTGCATACGACAAAGAACAACAACAACAAATACAAGAAGAAAATATCATTCCAATCGTTACCACCAAAGATCACTTACTATTGAGAGACACTGAGAGAAAATTGGGTGGAAAAGTTATAATAGAAAATTATCATACATGATCTGATGATCAAAATTTATCCTCGCTCATTTTTGCTCGGGTTTGAGCAAAGTTGTTGTACAAACACCGACGGAACCAAGTCACAAAGGGGGCGATGTTGCGTGGTCTCTAGATCAGCCTGTGGTTGTTAAAGTACCACCGTAAAATAGACCATTTGGCAGGTGATTACCTAAAGCCCTCGACTTTTGTGCAACAGAAATTACATTGTATACTGCATAGCAAAGATCTTCCCGGTGTTTTCTCCATGGTTAGCGTCTAGCTTCTTCCGCGTTGCTAAGGCCTCAGCAAAGACTCCCTTTACTTCGTAATAACAGTTTGGTTTTATTTCCATTCTTTGTAGTATTCTGAGTGGAGGTTCCATTGTGGAAGAGCTCTTCCACTTTTTGCGATTGTTCTCAGTATTTGGCTTCTCCAAAGACCTGCTTCCATTTTCCGTAGTGATTAAAAGGGAAACCGATATATCGTTCAAATAGTCCTTGAATTGAGCCAATATGATCTTCTGAAGAAGATTCATAAACTTGCTGCTCTGCAGAAGTTTAAGAATGTGCCAGATTTCCTATTTTTTAAACCGGAGAGCTCTTCCACTTTTTGGTTTTGTTCTCAGTGTTACACTCCTCCAAAGATCCGCTCCCATTTTCTTCAGTGACTGAAAGGGAAAGCGATATATCCTTCAAATAGTCCTTGACTTGAGCCATTATGATCTTCTGAAGAACATTCTTAAACTACCTTTTCATCATCGTAGATAACCTTAAAGTTATTAATTTTCTTTCTTAAATTTCTCTCAGTGTTAGATGATGGCGATGATGCTCAAAAGATTTGAAGAAAAAAACTCTCTACACATTCAACAATATTTTTTGTGTGGTAGCGAAGTGGCCTGTTAAAGGTTCAATAAATTCTCGCATTACTTTGCATAATAGTGGATGTATGTTTGGTCCATCCTCACAACTGTCTCTCCCCTGTGGTCATGGCTCAAAAGCAGTAATAATGTTTTCTTATGACTTTAAAATGTATATGTATTTTTTTCAGTTTAAAGCCTTTCTTTTCGTAGCAATATTTAGATCTTTAGAGTGTTTTTTTTTTGGGGAAGCGATAATGTGATTTATTTTGTCCATTAATCTGGTAATTCATTTGGTTTCACATGCAACATGTTCATGTTGGTCATACTCATTTATATAGTATTTCAAAATACCAACAAAAAAACATATAAATGCGTAGGTCTGTCTGTGCGTATGTCTGTCGGTCTTTAAGTTTAACCGGCCGCTTGTCTTTTTTTTGGTATGTTTCCTTTAGGTTCATCTACTTTGCATCGATTGCAATTCGACTGCTGTTCATCTTTGTCGTTTGTCTTTAAATGGCATGAATGGACTGAAGTAAAAAAAAAATACGGCTAAAGTTTCCTGTATCTAACTGGGCGGCGATATATATAACATACCACTGCAGCAGTGTTTGCTTTATGGTTTATGCTGAGCAGCTTAGGAATGCTTGTAGCGATCGTTGTCACTGTTATTAAAAACACATTCATTACTGCCCTGTTCACATGATCTCTTTTGCCAAAGTTGTAGGTTTTTTGTTTTGTTTGTTCTGTTGTTATGGGGTGTAGGTGCTGTTCTTGCTTTTCTTTCTTAGCCATGTTGGTGGTCATTTATTTGGTTTCTAGTTATAGATTTAAAAAAAGATTTGAATGTTTTAGGAGTTTGCTTACAAATTTATACGTATGAGATTACAGAAACTCTACAGGTGATTTAGTAGTTAATAATGGAAATTTATGATATTTATTGGTAGTTGGTTGCATTATTAAGTTCTTAGTAAACTTACAGCCAAAAAAAGTTAATTAAGTTAATAAACTCTTAAAAAAAGGATTAAAAGGTTAAAGGCTAGACTTGAGAATTTTACACAGTTTTTATTTTAAACAAACAAATTATTTATTTTATAATGAAACTGTTTTATCTGAAACAACATGATCGTGTTGTAAGGTACTTGCTTTTAACAAATAAAAGTGCATTACCTTTTACAGGCATTTACCGCACATTAAAGCCACATTAAAGAGACAAAAATTTGCGGTTTGGCAAAAAAAAAAAAACACAAACCAACACTTTGAGAAACATTATTGAAAGCAGTTGATGATGATCAACGTTGATCACAATATGATCGTCATCATCATAAACTTTTAGTTTATTGGATTGTGACCACAACGAATTCATTTGTTTAAGCAACAAAATACAATAAAAAAATTTTGTTGAAAAAAAAAGGAAAATATATATAAAATTTGTTAAGCCCAAAAGCTGTAACCATAATTTGCATTTCGATTCGATTGAAAATGACGGCGACGACGATGACAACAATAACACAGATAGATGACTAAAATACAGCTAGACGCGTGTCCACCGACTCCAAAGTTATAAATTCTAGGAAAAAATCTTTCAAAATACATAAAAATCAAACTTCACCTGAATCACGTTTACAAATTTCTACAGAACACTTTACCAATGTAATGTGGCATCCCAAACATTATCATCATCCATCTATTACTAGTAATTTTTTGTTGTTGTTGCTTTTGTTGGTTTAAGTATTGATTTTTGTTTGTTTTTTTTTTTTGAGTGTGCAAAATCTGTAAATGTAACACGATCGTGATCGTTTTGTGACAAATCAATTGTTAATGCCCTTAAGTTAAAAATATCAGTAAGAAATTGTAAAGAACATGTTGTAGACTAAGACGAATTTGTTAAGCAAACATAGTAAAGAAAAAGAAAAGATCACTGGAATGTCTTAAAATTTATACAAAAATAGAAAAAAATGTTTAATTCTCTAAGCTTTAGTTTAATCAATATTTAATGGAAATTTATATAAATTTGGTTTACCAAACACTAATCAGCTAGATGAATACCAGCAAAAGGAAGTCAAGACTTTAGATCAATTACAAATTGCATGAATTACTCATAAATTGTAAGCAGTTAGTTTTTTGTCATTTAATACATAATTGAATGTTGTCTATTAAAAAATATTCCTCCAGCTGGTGATCTTTCCAGTGACATTTGATTAATTTAAATACTAAAAGAAATTTAATGAAATGAAGAAAAATTATAAAAAAAGAAACGGAATAAAATAAACAGCTTTAATTGAATCGATGTTGATTATAAACACTTTAAACCATGATCTGATATACCATACATGATCTTGTTGTACTTATTAATAATTTAAACAGAATTCGAAAAAATTAATAATAAAATACACTTAATAATGTTATTAAAGTACAAACACAGAACAAAAAACAGAGAGAAGGCAGACGACAGACGTTTATATAGTTTAATATATAAAACTATATTTGTAGACAGACGGACAGACATACGGATGTTTGAATGGATGACGATGATGATGATGGCATTATAAACAAGAGGGATCACAGATCACCATCATCATATTTTCATTTAGCATGGATCATTGACAATCGTAGTCATCAATTATAGACAGACTGCAATGTAAAACAAAAACAACAACAAAATATTTAAAAATAATATTTACGATGTCATCCCTTTTTTTATAGCTAAAGTTAATGTTTGTTCCCTCTCGCCTACCCGATATTAAAATTTTTGTTGGTTTTCAATTAGCATTTGTAATGGAATGACCATACATGCAGCATTGGCATCCAGTGTTGCATGCAGCTCAATATTCGATCATTCTTTAGCAGTGGAGTTTATTTCTGTGTGTATGTGTGTGGAGATCTCAAAATACCCATAAATAAAGAAGTTTTTATTTTAATTAAAACTGACATTTTTTTTGTTCAATAAATGAAGAAACGAAGTGTTAATCACAATTTGAAAATGATCATACATACAATATGTATGTATCATCTTAATGATCAGTAGAGTATAAATTTTTATTAATATTCTGTTTTGTTGGAAACAATAAAACGAGGGCGTGTGAAAATTATTTATTTATTAAAAGAGTAATGCAAATTATGACAGATAATAAAAAAAATACAAAAAAATAATAATGATGAATTGGTTTTTGTTTTCATTCCTGAGAGGCGTAATTCTAGAGGAGTTTGACTTGAAAGTAAATAAACTAGACTGCAGTACTTAGTATGATCAGAGATTAATTTGCAGTATAGATCAGAGATTGATACATAGTATAGATCGGAGACTGTTCTGTAGTACAGATAGATCAGAAACTGATTTATAGTATAGATAGATAGATCAGAGACTGATGTATTATATAGATAGATCAGAGATTGAACTATTGTATAGATAGATCAAAGATTGAACTATTGTAAGTTCAGAGACTGATCTATTGTATAGACCAGAGACTGATCTATTGTATAGACTAGAGACTGGTCTATTGTATAGATCAGATACTGGTCTATTGTATAGATCAGAAACTGATCTATTGTATAGATCAGAAACTGATCTATTGTATAGATCAGATACTGGTCTATTGTATAGATCAGATACTGGTCTATTGTATAGATCAGATACTGGTCTATTGTATAGATCAGATACTGGTCTATTGTATAGATCAGATACTGGTCTATTGTATAGATCAGATACTGGTCTATTGTATAGATCAGATACTGGTCTATTGTATAGATCAGATACTGGTCTTTTGTATATATCAGAAATTGATCTATTGTATAGATCAGAGACTGATCTATTGTATAGATCAGAGACTGATCTTTTGTATAGATCAAAGACTGATCTATTGCATAGATCAGAGACTGATCAGAGATCCGGTGCTATAGAAGAGCTAAACTATGGAATATGGACTAAATTATACTTAGTCAGGTCTATGACATCAGTTTACCCTCGAAAATTCAAAATACTAAATCTTATAACATCACTAGACCACCCAAAAAAACCACCACATAATTCAATAATCCATAATTTAATACAATATCCAATCATAAATTTCAATACCACCCAAGTTCGTTAAAAATCCTTTTATTTTAAAACAAATAACAAAACTTTGACGTATACCACAAAATATTGAAACGTGATCGATTTAAAAACTTACGACTATAAACAATATCATTTATTTCTTAAGCAAATTGTCCGATTGTCGATTATCAAACCAACATCGAAGAGAAAAGACCACACATTTGACCTAAAGGCAAAATGGAAGTAAGTCTCTTGAATGACAGTCTGTCGGGCTTCCTCATACACTCTCGCAAATAAAGTAATCAAAATTTTTATGCAGAAGTTAATTTGAATTTAAAAATTGAACGAAAATTGCAAATAAATTGTATAAAAGCCACATAAATGCAAATAAATTTTTGTTAAATTTGAATGAAATGTGGAAAGAAAAAAACAAGAAGTCCCATGAAATGAAGCTGTCGGAATGGAGAAAAATATGTCTTTCAAAATTACTAGATGCCAAAGAGTAAAGATTGAAAAGATTCATCTTCATCTTAATAATAATTGTAGCACGTTCAGGTAATTTTAGTTTGTATATAAGTTATGTTATTCTTCTGGGCTTATTACTTTTTTTTCAGTATTCGTTGAAGAGTTTTAGAAGAAGAGCTATGTGTATGCCAACAAACATTTGTAAGAGAAAAAAGTTGTGAATAGTAATAAAGATCTCTTTGAAAGCAGTATATTGAACTTTTACTAAAGCAAACGATTGTGTTCTGTTTTCTAGTCCGATTATCGGAATAATGTTAGAAATATGTATCTCTAAACAAACGTCTATGTCCATATACATATGAGCTCGTAAGTCTATGCTTAAGTGTCTGAGTAAACCAGATTGGAAGAGCTTTTAAGACTTTTATTGTAACAAACGATGGAGTTAAGTTTCTTAGTTAGTCAAAGTTTAGATAATCTGTCGCTATACAAACATTTAAGTCCTAATCTTCCTATGTATATGCTTAAGGGTCTGAGTTAACCAGCATTACAAACAGATCACTTTTTAAGCAAGAGTGCAAACTTTAACTATAGCAAACGATGGAGTTAAGTAACTTAGTCCGAATATCTGAATAAAGTTAAGAAAATGTATTTCTAAACACATGTCCATGTCTTTGCTTAAGTGTCTGAGTAGTCTGTGGTTAAAAGGCATATCAATCAGATCACTTTAAAAGCACGGGGATCAGTGTTTAACTATAGCCAAGCATCTTAGTCCCACTATCTGAATAAAATTGAGAAAATGTGTATCTAAACAAACGTCTAAGTATATACAGAAGCTCCTAAGTCTATGCTTAAGTGTCTGAGGGGACTGGGGTTAAAAGGCATATCAAATATATACGATTTAAAGCAGGGGAACAGCAGAAAACGTTAAGTTCAACAATAGAATTGTAAATTAGAAAATGTGAGTTTAAAACAAATATCATGTTTATAAGTAAGCTTCAAATCCTGCTTAGGCGTCTAAGTTTGAAAAGCATTTCAAACGAATAGAATAAATGGTAAGAAGTTAAACTGATTTAAGTTAAAAATTGCTTAACACAATTGTTTGCTGGTTTATGAAAAAAGTTGTTGGTTTTGGGGGGGAAACAAATCATGTTTAGGCTACAGGTTCATTGAGGTAAATACACTTAAGGTAGCTTTATGTTAAATTATAGTTATATGACTGGATTTCTTTGTTTCTTTCTTATTTTTTTAAATTTAAGTTTGTATACAGAAATCTTCAAGTGTTTATTTAGGGTGCCAAAACACAAACAGTAGCAGTTTTAATTTAAATTTATATTATATATATTTTTTTAACTTTACCACACAAAATTTCATTATAATTATAGCAATTTAACGCCATTTTTTTTAAAGCTTTGAAAAATTGTTGTTGTCATTGTTGCAAAAAAAAAGAGCTTAAACATTAAATTCATGTTTATTTAAACTTAAGTATTAAAATAATTAATTTTTTTTTTATATTTGTGCCTCAATCACTTGTAAACAGACCTAATTTTTTTGAAAACAATTTTAACAAATTTTTTTTAATGTATTTTGTTTGCATTTGTTTGGCTTGGCTTTGAACGACTTTAAAAGGGTAAAAGTTAATATTTAAATATGAAAATTAATTAATTTAAAAAAATAATTTAATTAAATTAATACATTTTTTTTACTGTATATTGTGAAAGTTTTATTATATTAAAAACTCATTTTGTAATATCTAAAAACAAAAAGTTATTAAAATATTAAGAAAAATTAGATGAAAATAATTAAACTATATTTTTTAATTAATAGCAAATTTTAAGAAACCATTATTAAATTTCTTTTAAATTTGCTAATTTTTTTAAATAAAATTTTTCCCATATATTACATGTCTAAAAACTAATTGAGTTTCCAAACCAAAAAAAATCAAAATGTTCAATATGTTGTTGCTACATATGAGGAAAAGGCAGCAGAAAATGTATCGAAATAAATTACTTATATACCAGCACCCACTTAACTAATCACATGATTAATGATGGCTAAAACTTTGAAAAATAAAATCTAAACGTTTCTATTAAATTAACATGATTGCTATTAAAGAACAACAACAAAACAACAACTTGCAACATATTGTGGCAGATAGACCTACAAACAAGCTACAACATATAAAACATGCATCCCAACAGATTTATTCCACTACTTCTACAACTCGCTTTTGCTGAGTAGCTGACGCTGTCAATTTCATATGTGACGCTTGAATGACAGGTACTGACAGGTGATAGATTACTTTTTCTATACTACTCTCTTAAATATCCAGTACAACATACTTCCCTTTCGATAAGACTGAGAATCACACCATCTCTTTGTGTAATGTGTTGTCATGTTTATGGATGTTATTAACGAATCCAAATTACTTTTGTTGCTTTCAGTTTTCTAGGTCTTTATTGAATAATTTTGTAAAAAAATCTTTATGAGTTTATTTCATGTCTTATGATAATTGTTTTTCTTCAATTTTTCCCCATTATTTGATTTTCATTCTTTGGCTGATATTATAATTATAAGGGCTTCATTGAATATATATGTTTTTTGGTTATATCGTTCAAATAATTAATCATTACCTCACTGTGATTTGTCGGTAATTTGTTAACAATTTTCTTAAAGAATTCTTTATTTTTATAATCGTATAATAGATTTTCTTCTCTAATTTTTTTTCAAAGATTTAAAGATAATGAGATTAATGTTCGAAGTTTTGTGGAAGAAAGAGTTAAAATAAATAGCTTCCGTTAGTGTTTTGAGGGGATCTCTTTCCTTACGGAAGTTGAAATATTTTGAAACTAACATGAATATTATTTTAATGAAATTTTCTTGAATAATTGCTTTTTTTTTAACTTTTATAGAATATGGGCCTAAGAAAATTTTCGGAAAATATCTATCAATAGCCCATCAATAGTCTAGTCTTAAGTCTCTAGTCTAGTCAATAGTCTAGTCTTTAATCTAGTCTTTAGCCTAGTCTTTGGCCTAGTCTATCGTCTAGTGTTTTGTCTAGTCTATTCTATAGTCTTGCCTAAAGGCTACTCTATAAATTAGTCTATAGTTTACTTTTTAGTCCAGTCTACTGTCTCTTCTATAGTCAATAGTCTATTATAGTTTAGTTTTAAGCCTTATCTATAGTCTAGTCTTTAGCCTAGTCTATTGTCTAATCTATTCTATAGTCAAGCCTACAGTCTAGAGTTTAATCTACAGTTTAGCCTTTCTTTATCTATATTGTAGTCTACTCTATAGTGTAGCCTTTAGTATAGACTGTAGTCTAGTCTATAGTCAAGTCCACAGTTTATTCCATAGTGTAGTCTATCGTCTACTCTATAGTCTAGTCTATAGTCTAGTCTATAGTCTAGTCTATAGTCTAGTCTATAGTCTAGTCTATAGTCTAGTCTATATACTAGTCTATAGTCTAGTCTATAGTCTAGTCTATAGTCTGGTCTATAGTCTAGTCTAGTCTATAGTCTAATCTTAAAACTCTATAGTCTAATATTTACTCTAGTCTATAGTATAGGCTAGTCTATAGTCTAGTCTATAGTCTAGTCTATAGTCTAGTCTATAGTCTAGTCTATAGTCTAGTCTATAGTCTAGTCTATAGTCTAGTCTATAGTCTAGTCTATAGTCTAGTCTATAGTCTAGTCTATAGTCTAGTCTATAGTCTAGTCTATAGTCTAGTCTATAGTCTAGTCTATAGTCTAGTCTATAGTCTAGTCTATAGTCTAGTCTATAGTCTAGTCTATAGTCTAGTCTATAGTCTAGTCTATAGTCTAGTCTATAGTCTAGTCTATAGTCTAGTCTATAGTCTAGTCTATAGTCTAGTCTATAGTCTAGTCTATAGTCTAGTCTATAGTCTAGTCTATAGTCTAGTCTATAGTCTAGTCTATAGTCTAGTCTATAGTCTAGTCTATAGTCTAGTCTATAGTCTAGTCTATTAGTCTAGTCTATAGTCTAGTCTATAGTCTAGTCTATAGTCTAGTCTATAGTCTAGTCTATAGTCTAGTCTATAGTCTAGTCTATAGTCTAGTCTATAGTCTAGTCTATAGTCTAGTCTATAGTCTAGTCTATAGTCTAGTCTATAGTCTAGTCTATAGTCTAGTCTATAGTCTAGTCTATAGTCTAGTCTATAGTCTAGTCTATAGTCTAGTCTATAGTCTAGTCTACAGTCTAGTCTATAGTCTAGTCTATAGTCTAGTCTATAGTCTAGTCTATAGTCTAGTCTATATTCTAGTTTGTATACTGAAATCTAGCCTTTAGTCTATAAACTGTTATATTATTTGTTTCGCAGAAAACGATAAAGAACTGATCTCGAGAAGGTAGAAACTGCTCTCTTTAACAGAAGAATTTTCTATAAAAAACTGTTCTCCTTTAAAACTTATTTTCTTTAGAAAACTGCTGTTGTAGATGAAGAATTTCCTATGGAAACATTTTCCATAGAAAGCAAGACTCCTGTGGAAATCAAGTCCCTTTAAAGCAGAAATTTTCTATGACATCCTTCTTAATCTGTGAAAAATCCTTCATTTTTTCTTTAGCTTGCAAATCTTATCCTTGCTTATTTCCTATCAGAAAACATCTTAAACATTGAACAAGCAAATCGTTTAAAACTTGATTGTCAATATTTAAACACATTTTGTAGTTGTTGTTGTGTTTTTCTTCTTTTTCGAATCTACTGGGTTTCAAAGCATGCTGCTGTAAATTTGCCTGCTATGTTGCAGGCGATCTTGAGTAACATGCTGCTAAAAACTAAAAATCGATTTGTTTTCATTCGTTTTTTGGTCTATAAGAACAAAATAATATTTAAAAAGCATGTGGTGTATGCAAAGACAGCAAAAAAAGCTAAACAGAAAAGTGTTTAAAAATTGGAGAAAAAAAAAACGCTAACACTTTATTGTACAATTATTGCATTTTGGTGTTAAACAATAAACTTAAAGAGGTGCTGAATGTCTAGGAAAATCATGTAACACATTTATTACAAAACAACTGCTGCTGCTGCAAAAAAAAAATACATTAAACAATTTGCTGTTTTGATAAATTTTTCTTGATAAAAGGTGTGACATTGGCAACATGTTGCAGCAAGCAGTTAACAACTTTTAGCGAAATAATCATAATTTGTAGAAAGAATTATACAAAAATATCAATTAGTTGAGTAAGAAAGGCATAAAAAGTACTTCTCTAGAAGTAAAAAAGAAGTAGAGTTTTTGATCTGAATACCAGTTAAAATTTAATAAAATATTTCAACATATTTGTAGATCTTTTACCAGCAGCAGCAGCCTTAATCAACCATCCAGCACCGTGTCACATCTTCTAACCTGCTGCGTTTTCTTACTTATTTGGTGTTAAATATACTGCACCTTTATTGGAGTGTTTCAACAAAACAAGAAGAAGAGTATGTGTGTGTTTCTTTTGAGTTAAAGACTCGGCAACACATCCTCAACATCCAGTTACAAACAATGGAAATCGTGTGAATTTGTACATTTGTTTCTTTTGTTTTTTTTTTTTTTTTTGGTTTTAATAAATGTGGTTTTATTATGGTTGTTGTTGTTCCTTATTGTGAAAAAATGTGGCCCAAAAACTACAATATATGACCTGTTCATTGGTTTATTGTAAGTGTATACTGAATATTTGATGTATTAGTGGCTGTCCTACTGTCTGTCTATGTTTTTGGTATAATTTAAAAGGTTCTTTTTGTGATTTATATGGTTAAATTGTATTTTAGTGGTTTATTTTAAACCAACAAAACAACACAAAAAAATAACGAAAATTTGTTCAATGTTTAATATTAAATTGATGTTAATCAATGTATTAGTAATGATTTAAAACCGGCACTGAAAGAAATGTTTGTTAAAGAAAGGAAAATTTAAAAAAATCTGTTTCAGAAATAGGTTTTTATCTCTGTTAAACATAATGTAAACAAGACAATAGACTAGAATATAGACTAGACTATAGACTAGACTATAGACTACACTATAGATTAGACTATAGACTAGACTATAAACTAGACTATAGACTAAACTATAGACTAGACTATAGACTATAGAGTAGACTATAGACTAGACTATAGACTACACTATAGACTAGACTATAGACTACACTATAGACTAGACTACGGACTAGACTATAGACTAGACTATAGACTAGACTATAGACTACACTATAGACTAGACTATAAACTAGACTATAGACTAGACTATAGACTAGACTATAGACTAGACTATA